>NC_064812.1:62394479-62549032 GCF_023721935.1 Panthera uncia | reverse complement strand
GTCTTTAGCATGTGAAAGTCTCTTTGGAAACTCCCTCTAGACTTTATCTCCCACCCCCCAACACTAGCAGTGTGGCTCTTCCGGCCCTTGTCCCCATGCTTTAGTAAAATCACCTTTTTGCACCAAAGACATTTTCAAGAATTCTTTCTCAGTCACCGGCTCTGGATCCCATGAACCGTCCATCGCCCTAAAACTTCATCATATACAGTGGAAATATAACATCTAAACGTGGCAATCTTTTCCCCTTCTTTCAGTTGGCTTTCTTTGTGAAATTTCACACCAGAGGAAAAATGTGATTTTTCAAGCAGAAAAGAACTATTGTGAGAGTTAGCTCATTTTGGACCCAGGATGAATTTTAAGCCCCAGAGAAGAAACTGAAATATGCTTTAAGGAGAAATAATACAGGTAAGCGAAAATATACATTTTCTCTCCATATTATGTTCATCCTTCTTCAGTCTTCCCTAAAGAAAAATATCTTTGGGAAGAAAAATCTGAAACCCTGAAGACAATTTTTACTAGTCTTAGAAAATGTCTTTTCATTAATATATTTTACACACATAACAAGAAAGCAAAACTGAGAATAAGCAAAGTAATCCAAACTATCAAAAACCTAACAAAATTAGCTCCCTTATATGCCACCAAGACAGGAGCTTATCTGTCTCCTGCAATTTGAAGACAAAGATCTGATTTCCTCTAAGTGCAAGGCCCAGGAGGGAAACACTGCATGCATGATGAAGGGTCTGTGTTGAACCCTGAAGAATAAGCAGAATTTGCACATGTGTGCGTGCACTGGCCTCTGAGACAGAGCAGCCCTTGAAGAGGGAGATTAAAAAAGGAACACTTTGGGGCGCCTGGGTGGCTCAGTCGGTTAAGTGGCCGACTTCGGCTCAGGTCACGATCTCGCGGTCCGTGAGTTCGAGCCCCGCGTTGGGCTCTGGGCTGATGGCTCAGAGCCTGGAGCCTGCTTCCGATTCTGTGTCTCCCTCTCTCTCTGCCCCTCCCCTGTTCATGCTCTGTCTCTCTCTGTCTCAAAAATAAATAAAACGTTAAAAAAAAAATTTTTTTTTAAAAAGGAACACTTTTGGAGCGCCTGGGTGGCTCAGTTGGTTAAGTGCTGGACTTTACCTCAGGTCATTATCTCACAGTTCATGGGTTCGAACCCTGTGTCAGGCTCTGTGCCAACAGCTCTGATCCTGGAGCACGCTTCAGATTCTGTGTCTCCCTCTCTCTCTGCCCCTCCCCCACTCGCACTCGCTCACGCTCTCTCTCTCAAAAATAAACAAATATTAAAAAAGAAAGAAAGAAAGAACACTTTTGGGCACCGGTGGCATTGTTGTGGAATCCAGAACACATGAGGGGGATAAACAGGAAGTAAGAAAGGAAAGCTGGTCACCGCCAACTAAGAAGGATAGCCTCTATTCCATAGACCACAGAAAGTTATTGAAGGTTTCTAAGCAAAGCAGTGACAGGATTAAGCAGAACTTTATGAAGATGAATTTCTTAGGAAGTGGTGGGTGGGACTGGAGTGGGAAAGAGACTGTAGGTAGAAAGACCACTCCCAAAGCAACTAGGATAGTACAGGCAAAACCATGACCTTGGGTTCCAATAAGTAAGGACCAGGAATTAGACCGCTGTTGTTTTATGACATGGGATCCGTGACACCAGATTGGAGGGATCTTGGGAATTGTGTAGCCAAAAATTTACAAACCTATGGCCAAACCAGGCTGATGATAAAGCCTACATATATATGTGTGAGTATGTGGGCTTTACACACACATATATATTACACACACACACACACACACACACACACACATACACACACATATATATTTCAGTTTTCAGAGTTCGATGCCAAAACTATTCTAAACTTGACATGTTTCAGATGAAAGATCCAGATTTCTGCATTCTGGATATTTGCCATTTGCCATATTGGGTTCCAGGCCCTCAGTTACCTGCCTGGCCTGTATGAGCCTCTTAGTTTGAGATCTCTTGATTTAGGCCAATTCCTGTCCTGCCACCCCTACCCCAATCTCGAAGATGAAGGAACTTCTTTCAAGGAAAGTTTCAAGGAACTTTCCAAGGAAAGCGATTTTCCTAAAGCTTCACCTGCAGAGGGTGGCAAAGTCAATGAGGAATGACATGGGACAGTGACGGTTTTACTTTGTACAGCAGCTTGAAATATATGGTCTTGTTCCTCACAGCTCTAAAAGGTAGACATCATTACACCCAAAACTAATGCAACATTATGTGTCAACTATACTTCAATTTAAAAAAAACAAAAACAAAAACAAAAATAGAAGCAGGTAGACATCACTATCCCCATTTCATAGAGGAAGCAAAGGGTTGAGAGAGAGACTAGGTAATTTGGCCAGAGCCACATGGCTGATCAGCAGTGGAGACAATGTAAATCCAGATCCATCCTAGACCTTTTGTTACACAATTAGTGTGAGATCCTGGAGGCAGACAAACCTACTTAAAATTTGGCCAGGCCATTGACTGGCTGTGAGACAGCGGGGATGTTACTCAACCTGAGTTCAGCTTTTTGGTCTCTAAACTGACATGAACATGTATCCAACAGCAGCTAACACACAATAGGAATTACAGTTCCTATATATTGATCCTATATGTATATTACAGTTCCTATACATTGCTTACTTGGGCGGGATATTGTGCTATGTTCCATACTCCATGATAAAATGAATGCTGTTATCCACGTTTCGATGGGAAAAAAACTGAGTTTTGGCGCAGGTCATGATTTCACGATTTTGTGGGTCCAATCCCCGCCATTGGGCTCTGTGCTGAGAGCACAAAGCCTGCTTGGGATTCTCTGTCTTCCTCTCTCTCCACCCCTCCCTTGCTCATGCTCTCTCTCTCAAAATAAATAAATAAACATTAAAAAAAAGAAGAAGAGGAGGAGGAGGAAGTTTGGACACAGACAAGAACAAAGGGAAGACCAAGTGAGGACACAGGGAACAGGAACATATGGATGGCCACCTATAAACCAAGGAGAGAGGCCTCAGAAGAAAATAATCCTACTGACAACCTTGATCTCCAACTTCTAGCCTTAGAACTATGAGAAAATAAATCCCTCTTGTTTAAGCCACATAGTCTGTGCCACTTTGTTATGGCAGCCCTAGAAAATTAATACAAAAATTGTTTTTTTAAGATAAATATTTTAAAATTATAATAGCTAGTAACTTATTTTAAAATTCATTATTTTTAAAAGTTTATTTATTTATTTTGGAGAGAGAGCAAGTGCGGGGTGGGGGGGAGCACATGCATTAGTGCACATGAGCAGGGAAGGGGCAGGGAAAGAAGGAGAGAGAGAATCCTAAGCAGGCTCCATACTATTAGCACAGAGCCCAACCCAGGGCTCAAACTCATGAATTGTGAGATCATGACCTGAGCCAAAATCAAGACTCAGATACTTAACCAACTGAGCCCCCAAGGCATCCCTAAAGTTCAATCTTAAATAAGTTTCAGGATTAAAAAAAAAAAGTTTCAGGATTTTAACTATTTCTGACAATAAGGAAAAGTAGTTAAAACCTTTCATGATTCACTTCTCAGAATAAATTAAAAGGAAATTACTTGTGGGGCACCTGGGTGGCTCAGTTGGTTGAGCGTCTGACTTTGGCTCAGGTCGTAATCTCACAATTTGTGAGTTCAAGCCCTACCTCGGCTTACTACTGTCAGCACAGAGCCTACTTCGGATCTTCTGTCCCCCTCTCTCCCTGCCCCTCCCCCGTTCTCTCTCTCTCTCTCTCTCTCAAAAATAAAAATTAAAAAAATTTAAAAAAAAGGAAATTACTTGAGGAAAAACCCATGGTGCCTGTCAATCAGAGGATGTAGTCTCATAAAGCGTGTTTTAATGCATCAGAAATGTTACAATGATTGACCGGAAAAAAATACTGTGATGTAGGACATATTAAAAAATAAAAGCAATTTACATCAAAGTAATGTAATCCATAAGTAAACAATTTAAAAGAAGAAGGAAAGTCAAATAGATGTGCCAAATTGGAAAAGAAATGAAATATAGTATACCTGTGTCTAAAATAGAGATGCTAAAAAAGAAAAAGAAAAGAAAAGAAAAGAAAAGAAAAGAAAAGAAAAAGAAAGAAATGCTTATCACAAATCTTAGAACCTCCCTAGGATCCAAAAGTATATAAGCATCTGGAATGATCTGGAAAAAATCTGGAAAAAAGTGACAAACCCCTAACAATCAAGTGGTAACGTTATCAATGTATCCAGTTTCTCCCCACTTCAGGCTTCTCCAACTGGGGCTGTGCGTCCCCAGAAGCACTGGGCAGCCTGCTAGTAATAAAGCAAAATGATAAACATGTGCATCTTTCTAGAAATTCATCTTTATTAAATTTTGGAAATAATATGATAAACAGAGATACGTTATAGGATAGAAAGAAGAACTCATATGTTATTTAAATAAACAACCCTTTTAATAAATGCAATGCTTGCTTAAGGTTACTTAGGGCTACTGGCATCCCAGACTCCCAGGGGTATGCAGCCCCCTCCCTTCGGCCAGGCCACATTTATTAAAAAGTTTAAGAAATGCCTTTATCTGATGCCAGTTTTATCCTCAGGAGAGGCGCCTTTGATTTAGAGGGCTCCAGAAAAAAAATATCTCAATCAATCAGTTTGAAATTCTCTTAATTTTGTCTACACAACTCTGTTTCAAATAAAACATGCTAGAGGAATTATGCTATTAGGCATTCACACTTGAGAATAGATTACATCATATATTTTCTCAATACCTGAAACTAATTATATTTAGAACTTGGAGGTAGAGGGAAAGACATCTAATAGTCAGGGTTTCCCTGGGGAAAAAAGTTGCCAACGCTATTGGTTAGTTTGATGGGACTGTTTACCAAAATTTGGCAAAGTATGGGGAAGCCATTAGGGATATGAAGTACCCTGAGGGTGGTAACAATGGGATGCCACACTATTCCCACAGCAGGCCTGAAGAAGCAGGGCACAGACAGCTTTCAAAAGTTGGGCATATGGAGGCTCCTCAAAAAATTAGAGACAAAGTTACCATATGATCCAGTAATTCCCTCCTGGATATTTACCCCCCAAAAATGAAAACACTAATTCAATATATGTTTATTATTATTCAATAATATGTTTATTGCAGCATTATTTACAACAGCCAAGATATAGAAGCACCCCAAATATCCATCAATAGATGAATGGATAAAAAAGATGAGGTGTATATGTATATATATTATGGAACATTACTCAGTCACAAAAATGAATGAGATTGTGCCATTTGCAACAACATGGATGGATCTTGAGGGTATAAGGCTAAGTGAAATAAGTAAGTCAGAGAAAGACAAATGCCATAGTAGTTCGCTCATATGTGGAATTTAAGAAACAAAAAGGAAAAAAGAGAGGAAAAAAAACAACAAAACTCTTAAACACAGAGAACAAGCTGGAGGTTACCAGAGGGGATGAGTGGCTGGGGGGAAGTGACTGAGGGGAAATAGGTAAAGGGGATTAAGATACACTTATCATGATGAGCACTGAATAATGTAATAATGTATAGAATTATTGAATCATTATATTTCATATGAAATATATGAAACCTGAAACTAAGTAACAATGTACCAGCAACTAATATACACTGTACGTCAATTATACTTCAATTACATATAAATATATAATATATATAAATAATATATATATTTATATATATTTAGTTATATATATTTAGTAATATTTATATATATTATATATTATAAATATATATTATATATATTATATATATTTAGTAATATTTATATATATACATATATATTTAGTTAGTTAGAGAGAGAATGTTACAAAGCATGCCACAAGATGGGAGCTGTTGCCTTCAGTGCATGGACAAAGTCAGTCTACAGTGACCCTGCAGAGAAAAAACTGGGAAATAAACCCAGTCTTGGGTCCTCCCTCCTCTGCCAGCCTCTGACCTCCGGCTGATTGGAAGCCATCGGAAGCCAATAGCCAGGGAGCCTGCTGAAGCTATCTATACTACAAGTCAGCCTCCAAGGCACAGAGTGCAGGAAAGTGAAGAGTTGATCTGGAAGGAGAAACGGGTGTCCAGCATGCAAGGACTGAATGGGAGGACTAAATGGGCAGGGAAGTGCTGGCAGGGGAGTGGAAGGGCTAAAGACGGAAAGGACTGAAAAAGCTTAAACAATGAAAGACCTTGGATTCTGTTTCCAAAAACTTAAAGCTTTGGGACACCTTGGTGGCTCAGTCGGTTAAGCATCTGGCTCTTGATTTTGGCTCAGGTCGTGATCTCACAGTTTCAGGAGTTCGAGCCTTGCATCGGGCTCCGGGCTAACAGCGCAGAGCCTACTTGGGATTCTCCCCCTCTCTCAGCTCCTCCCCACTTGCATTCTCTCTCTCTCTCTCTCTCTCTCTCTCTCTCTCTCTCAAAAACAAACAAACAAACAAACAAATGTAAAGCTTTAATGTTAAAAGGGGATTTAGAAAATATGGATGGTAGGTAGGTTTCTGTTTAAAGTACAGAAGAACCTTACAGATACTAGAGGTGAATGTGCCACATGACAAGGCATAGTCACATGTGGTGAACAATCACAGTCTCCCGGCCGGCCGCAGTGACCGCTCCAAGCATAGGCATGGGACCAGTAGGACAACTGGAATCCTTCCCTGGACTTGTATAAACTGAGGCTGAGGACCATCTCTCCTTTTGTATCACCACAATGGAATGTTGAAAGTCTGGCACTGCCTGAAGCCATGTCCCATGCCACATGGAAAATTCCAACCTGCAGCGGTAGAGAATGAGGCCATGCACAGTGCAGAGTGAGGGAGAGAGAGAGAGAAAAAGTCCCGACAGTATAAACTGAGTTATCTGTGAGGTTAGTGCATTCATTCTGTCCTGTCCTTTTATGTAAGGCAATAAATTCCCTCCTTTAACAGACTGATTTGAACTGCGTTTCTGTTACTTATGATCAAAAGAATCCTGACTCATATATTCCCTATATTATTGGTTGCATTGTGTCTCCCCCTGCCCCACCCCCCAAAAACTATACATTGAAGTCCTAGCACCCAGCATCTCAGAATATGACCTTATGTGGATATAGGATCTTTACAGAGGTAATCAAATTAAAATGAAGTCATTAAAATGGGCCGCAATCCAGTACAATTGATTTCCTATAAAAAGGTGAAATTTGGAGACAGATGTATACAGACAAAACACCACGTGAAAAATCATGTCAGGCTGCCACAAGCCAAGAACCAACCAAAAGGAGAAAGGCCTAAAAAGAGACTTGCCTTACAGCCCTCAGAAGGAACCAACACTGCCAACACCATAACCCAGACTCCTAGACAATATATTTCTGTTATTTAAGCCACTCAGTTTGAGGTACTTTGTTTTTGTTTTATTATTTCAAAAGAGAGAAAGAGCAAGTGGAGGAGGGCAGAGGGAGAGAGAACCCTGGAGCTCAGCACGGGGCTCAAAGCCACAAAACCATGATATCATGACCTGAGCCAAAACCAAAAGTCCAGTGCTTAACTGACTGAGCCACCCAGGTTCCCCAAGGTACTTCGTCAACAGCAGCCCTAGCAAAACTAATACACTCCATAACTAGGATGTGGTTAGAAAGACTTTGTACATAGAACTGAACAAGATGATTTCCAAATTCTTCCAGCTCAGAGATGTGATCACTTCAGATATGGATAATTAGCCCACAAGACCCAAAAGTTGAGTCTCTTCCATTGTAAGTGGCATATATATAGCTCTTAATTCAGAGACTGCCTCATAGCCCTCCCCAAGACCCTACACCTAACACTGTCAGTCAGCCATGCAGCATTTACAGAAGATTTGTTACTTATATTCATTAAGTACAAACACCAATAAGAAAACAAAAATAATAGAAATTGGGGGGGGGGGACGGTCCTTGTGAATTATATGGAGAAAATATAGTATACATGCATAAAGCAACTTATATAAGGCAAACTTATGGAAGAGTACAAACCAATATCCATGATTCATCATTTCTAGTGAAGCATCATTAGAGACTCCCTCTGCCCTCATCCACTATTGAGACAGAATCTATAGAAATCCCACTTCTAAGCATTTTAAGTAGAATAAAAATGAACACTCCCCTGTAAGAGGGCAAAATCTTTGTTTAAATTATTCTACAATGGGGACCTACACAGCTCCCCAAATATGAAATCTAATTAGAAAATTGGAAAAATTAGGGGTGCCTGGGTGGCTCATTTGGTTAAGCATCCAACTTCAGATCAGGTCATGATATCACAGTTTGTGAGTTCAAGCCCCGCATCAGGCTCCAGGCAGACAATGTGGAGCCTGCTGGAGATTCTCTCTCTCCCTGCCCCCCTCCCTGCCCCTCCCTGCTCATGCTCTCTCTCTGTCTCTCAAAATAAATTGAAAAAACAAAAAACAAAAAACAAAACAAAAAAAAAACCTGGAAAAATTCAACCAATACCAAATTTTTTATTATCTTCAAATTGCTGACTTGGGAGACTCCATACTTATTGCAACAATGCATTTATTGGTCATTTGGAATTTGTATTAGTCAGACAACCAAATCCAGTGTTGCTAGTTGAAGTAGTAAAGAATTTATTAGAGAGTGTTAGCCACATTATGGAATCTCCAGGAGAGTCAGGGAAACAGAGTTTGGTATGACACAGCCAGAAACAATATCTGGAAATAGGCCTAGGGGAATGTCCTGGCCAGAATTCCAATGCTGCCCCTAACGTTACTTCACACCTCCGACTTTAGGGATCAGAACCTTGAATCTTTGCCAGAACTGCCCCCAGAAGAACCAGATACCTCCACTCCTGTCCTTGCAAGGAGAACTCATCTCCCTGCCTAACCACTGCCCCCAGGGGCTTTCTCTTCCTACCACAACCCTTGTTCAATCTCCCTGTTTGGCAAAACCAACCACAGGTGGGTTCCCAAATGCAAAAGAGTCCAGGAAATGTATATGGTAGCTTCCTAGCCCTTTCCATATAGGAAAGCGTACAAGAAGAGTGAGCCAAACCACAGTATCTGCCACAAAATTACCTTCAGAACTAGTCTGCCAAACATAGGAGAAAACTATGTATGTCTTTTATAGCCACACACAGTTTTGACCAAAAACAAAACAAAACAAAACAAACAAACAGGGAACCTTAGTGGGTTTGGTTGGACACTTTATTTGCATTATTGGCTCTGAAAATCTTTCTTGTCTCCAAAGGATATAATCCAATGCCAGATTCTGATAGTACCCACCATTGATGGCATTCGAAAGATACTATAAGAATAAGATGGTTCTTTGTGCTACTAGAACGAAACTTTTTTCCAAAAGATTCCACAAAAAGTTTGAGCAATAGTGGCCATATTGGAAGCCATGTTTAGTGTCCCAAAGATCCTACTTTAAAACACTCATCAGGACAGAGACATTATGAAATTTTGCTTTTTAATCAATCCTCTTTAGTGATAGACATTCCTCATTGGAGTCACGCTCCAACTGGCGTTACTCCTCGAAGGAAAATTGCCAAAATACCTGACAGCGAGCAAAGCCCAAACCACCTGGATTCCTGCCAGAAATCTTACAACTATCAACCTCCTAAGAAGTCTCTGGTTAATTGGTCTTCCAAGCAATAGCACTGCCATGACTCAATACCTAGAAGGTCTCTTATAAAACAAGCATGCTTCAAAAAATGACATTGCTATTTTCCCCTTTGGTTGAATTGGCCTCTTTTTAAGATTCTCATGACCTAAAATCAAGTCTTAATCTATATATTCCACTGTATAGTCTTAGACAGTATTTAGAGTTTGTGCACCTTTGCTCTGCCAATACAAAATTCTGGGCCAGATCCCAAACCTTACTCAGAGTTCAGACTTAGTTCTCCTTTTAGGCAACAGAATTCTCTTCATAGATGCATCGGTGAGTGATTTTAGTTTTTATTTTTAGTGTTCACATATTAATTTTTGTAGGTACCCATAAAATTTATATTTGGGGGAAAATTAGAAGAAATGAGGATTATTTAAATTGTACTACTTTAAACAATTTAGGAACCATTTTGTGAATGTGATCTTATCTGTAAATGACACCGCATGTCCACCAGGACCAAGAGGGAGGTGAATCAAAGAGCCACAAGTCATGACTTCCTGCTGTATACGCTCATTCCAGCCATCCCACTCACTTCCCGGGAACACCATGCTGTTTCGTCTTGCAAGCTTTTCCGATTCCACTGAGCATATCATGGCAATGTTACTTTCGTACCCACAATGCCCCAACCCGTTGTAGATTCCCAGGCATACCAGGGCACAAGAACCCTAAAGAAATGACAGGCCTCAGAGACAGGTGAACTACGAATCTAATGAAGTGGAGCCTCAGAAGCCTCTCACCTGCCTGAGTCCTAACGATATCCTAGAAGGTCTCTATACACGTGTTCACATGTTCATAGGTTTTTATAAAATTTGCAAAGGTAAGATGTTTTAGCTGCAATCCATGAAGACTTTGGTCTCTTCCCAATCTAACTTCCTCTTTTATCTGTTAGCATTGGCATTTGTGGGATCCAACTAAGGGGAAATAGGACTGGGGAGTCATTTCTTTTGTACGCTTTTCTGATTCACAGTTGCCTCCATGCATGTTTACACTGAGGCTAGCTATCTCAGAACAAGGATAGCATCCAGGAATATAGATAAAGCACACTATACCCACTCACTCAAAATCAGGACCCAAAAATTATAGTGCCAGAGGTTACACTGTGATATCATGCCCACCAAGTTACAGAGAGTGGAGTAAGAAATAAGTTTTGAGGGGCATCTGGGTGGCTCCGTCAGTTAAGCATCTGACTTCAGCTTAGGTCACGATCTCATGGTTCGTGAGTTCGAGCCCTGCGTCAGGCTCTGGGCCGACAGCTCAGAGCCTGGAGCCTGCTTGAGATTCTATGTCTCTCCCTCTCTGCCTCTCCGCTGGTCACATTTTGTCTCCCTCTCCTTCAAAAATAAACAATAAGAAAACTTTTTTAAAGAAATAAGGTTTGACATATTCTATATTTGTCAGAGTTCTCCAGAGAAACAGAAAAAAATAAGAAATTAGATAGATAGATAGATAGATAGATAGGCAGGCAGGCATGGAGATCTACAGAGAAAAAGAGATTTATTATAAGGAATTGGCTCATGCAACTCTGAAGGCTGAGAGTCTCCATGTCTACAATCGGCAAGCTGGAAACTGAGGAGAGCCAATGTGGATAAGTTCCAGTCTGAAAGCCAGCAGACTCAAGACCCAAGAGGAGCCAATTTTTCAGTTCAGTCCAAAGGCAAAAAAAAATACCCATGTCTCAGCTCAAATAGTCAAGTGGAAAGACTTCCCTTAGGTCTTCCATTGATTGGATAAGGCCCACCCACATTGAAGAAAGCAGCCAGCATCACTTAGTCTACTGATACAAACCTCAATCTCACTCAGAAACACCCTAACAGATACACCCGAAATAATGTTTGGCCAAATGTCTGGGTGCCCAACGGCCCAGTCAAACTGACACATTAAATTAAACATCACACACACCAAGCCAGAAAATCCTGCCAAACCTTAAAACTCACATATGATGGAATCTTAGTAGAGATTTTCCCATATTTGACAACAGTCCTAAAATTTATATAACATTACCCGTAATGAATTATGAAACTGAAACAAACTTTTCTGAACTATCCACAAAGAAAAAAAAGTATCAAAAATGGATGTCTGATAGTTTATTTTTCTGGATTAATTTTTATGTCTGTGATAACTTGCCAGCTTTTTAAAACTTGTAATTTGTTGTGATTTCTTTTTCACTCTAAGTAAACATCCTTTTGCATATCTAATTTTGTGTTTGTAATTTTATATTCTTTTTATTATAGATGGTATCTGACATTGCTTAAGGCCCATGAAGCCTGTCACTTAGCAAGCCTACATCTTTCCATAGAATTGGCAACCCTGACTGCACATTATAATCAACTGGGGAGCTTTTCAAAAGAGTAATACCTGGGCCCCAAATAGACCAACTAAATGGGGATCTCTGAAAATAGGGTTATGGTATTTTCCCAAAGTTCCTCGGTTGACTATCGTATAGCCAAGTTGAAAAGCACTATTCTACATAATCTCTTCATATTACAGACGATGAGACAGAGGCCCAAGGTGAGGCTGAAGTCATGAGTCACTCAGCTAGTAAGTGGTCCTAAGCCCAGAGCGGAACACAACACTGGCCCATCTCTTCCTTAACCGTAGGAATGATCACAAATAATATGATTGTAGATTATCAGTAGTGCTCACTCGCAAAAGGTTGCTGGCCAGGGATACCAAGGGATGAATGTTTTAAAATCCTTCAGTAGAAGCGTACTGTTTACATTCAATTTTTATTCTGCTCTGGCAGAGCTATTAAGCCCACTGAATAGTCTGGAGACAAAGGGTAGAGGATGGGGGTTATAATCAGTCTTAAAACTACTGAGTTGATTTAAATGTCAAGGTCATGCCAGACTAAAAGCTCCTAAATATAGGTGTTCTATTTTAAGCAAAATAGTTCATTCTGTTTCCATAGCTTCATGTAAAGTTTGTCCTACATTTTTATTTTTTTAAGGCCTTATGTAGGCCCTATTATTTAGATAACAAAAGTCACTAATACATCCTAGGACTTTAATTTCCATTTAAATGCTTAGAGAGAAATCATAACCACCTCTCTTTCCTTGGATTTCCATGGTTGGGAATCACTGGACCTGAGCGATCTTTAATAGCCTTTCCAGCATAAAAATTGTTTCATTCTATAAAATAATACAAGCCTATCATTTCCTTGGTGTTATCACTACGACTCAGAATTTACCAAGAGTTTACAACGGGTGGGCAGAGATTTTTGTTGTTTTCTTTTTTTTACAGTTGGTATTTTTACACGGTTTTATATGGTTCCTTTACTGCACATAACGATTTTAAATACTTTAATGTACATTGAATTTTAGTCATTAATCTCAGAGTGTCTCACTTTACAATCTGTCTTAGAATCTTACGTGTGTCTGTCTTGTCTCCACAATGAGATTGTAAACCTTCCACTTTACATCTACCTAAATATCAAGCACCTAAAATAGATGGTCTATAAATATTTGTCAGATTGAATAAAGAAAAGCCCCAATTTTTAAAACTATTTATAAAATTCTCTCTTAAGGCCACTTCTTAAGACACCTTTATAAAGTGAACAACAGTCTACAATTAATGGAGACATCACCCCCATCTTAGTCCATTTGGGCTGCCATAATCCTATACCATAGACCCAATGGCTTATAAACAACAAATTTATTTCTCACTGGAGGCTATATAGTCCAAGATCAAGACACCAGGAAATCCAGTGTCTGTTGAGAGCCCACTTCCTGGTTCATACAAGGCTGTCTTCTCATTGTGTCCTCATGTGGTGGAAGGAGCAAGAGGGCTCTCTGGGGTCTCTTCCATAAGGGCACTAATCTCACTCATGAAGGCTCCACCCTCATGATATAATCACCTCCCAAAGGCCCTGCCTCCTAACACCATCACATGGAGCATTAGGTTTCAACATACGAATAACTGAGGGTGGGAGGGGCACCTGGTAGCTCAGCTGGTTAAGTGTCTGACTCTTGATTGTGCCTCAGGTTATGACCTCACGGTTTGTGAGAGGGAACCCCGAGTCAGGCTCCATACTGTTGGCACACAATCTTCTTGAGATTCTCTCTCTCTCCTTTTCTCTCTGCCTCGCCTCCGCTCATGCTCTTTCTCTCTCAAAATAAATAAATAAACTTTAATAAAAAAAGAAGAAAAATAAATTGGGGGTGAGAGGGACACATACATTCTATAGCACCACTAAACTAGTCACCTGAGAGTTATGGTTGGTTTTTACTCTTCGTAACCCCTGCTCTCGCCCAAGCAGCATTACCCCTACACCTCTCCGCACCCTCAATACCTCTTATCGGTCATTAAATTTCCTTTCCTCCTACTGCTACCTCTGTCTAGGTCCTCCTAATCTCTCCAGCGCCATGGCAGTAAGTACCTAAACCTTCCCTTCTCCTGCTGCACCCTCCAATCTTTTTCAGTACTGCTAGATACTTCTCTCTAAAGTAAAAGCCCCTTCTTGTCACACTCTCCACTCCAGCCTCCCCACAAACTCCAGTTTGCTGAGAGTAGAGAATAAAGTTGTCCTCCATGTAGTAGTCTCCTTCTTCTGTTTCAACAGCAACTCAATATTCCACACACCAGTATCTCCCATGTCACAGCCATGTTAAGGTATTGTACTTGTAGTTCTTTAAACTCTTGTGTAAGTTTTGTCCTTTCTAGACTGTTCTTCTCCCCACTGTCTACTTAATTAACCTGTTGACGTCCTTTAAGACACAGATCAGCATTGCCTCCTCTCGGAAGCTTTTCTGACAGCAACTCTTCCAGTAACCACAAAGGGTTGACCACACCCTCCTTATTCCATCAACATGTATTATACATACTTTGCATGATACTTTATTTTCTCTTGTGTTTGCACTCCATTTCCCCTTCCCAGAATGAAAGCTCCTTGAGGACAAAGATTGCATCTAATGTATCTTTGGGTCCACAGTGCCTCACCCAGGACTTGACACATGGTAGAAGTGGAATATTTATTGAATGAATAAATAAAACAGTAGAGTGAGGTTAAATTCTGAAGATAGTATTAGATAAAAATCTCATGTAGTCAGGGGCACCTGACTTCCCAGTCAGAAGAGCACGTGACTTGATCTCAGGGTTGTAGAGATTACTTAAAAACAAAATTAAAAAAAAAAAAATCTCATGTAGTCAAATTACCCTTTACATCTCTAAATTGGCATACCTGGTTTTGGATATACCAAAATCATCTTTATTTTTTTTTTATTTTTTTTTTTTAACGTTTATTTATTTTTGAGACAGGGAGAGACAGAGCATGAACTGGGGAGGGTCAGAGGAGGGAGACACAGAATCTGAAACAGGCTCCAGGCTCTGAGCTGTCAGCACAGAGCCCGACGCGGAGCTTGAACTCACGGACCGTGAGATCATGACCTGAGCCGAAGTTGGCCGCTTAACCGACTGAGCCACCCAGGCGCCCCTATACCAAAATCATCTTTTAGGAAGTCCAACTAAGCAGTTTTTACCCATCACTGGAACAAATAATTTTTGTTCAAACTACATTGGCTTGCATTTCTGGGCCATATTGTAAAAAAGGGGTGGGGGAGGGATGGACAGGTAAGGGAGGGAATTGTGGTACAGAGTATGAATATTTGAATTCAGTTACATGTGTGTAATATAAAATTCCACCATGAATCTCTTTACTTATGAAAACTAGATACCAGCATAAACTATAAACCCAATGTAGAACAAAGGCTTTCAATAAAGTAGCATTGCTTAAATGAGGGGTTAGCTCTATCCACAGGTAAGTAAAATATCCAGATCCAGAAAGCCTCGGAGGAGTGACAAAAATGCTCTCTGCTCACAATATCCTTATAATCGAGCTGCTAAGGTTCCCAAGGTTCTTATATTGTCACCAAATTCCCTAGGAGATAAGACTATATGGTCAGAGATATCCCATTTCATCTCAACTTTATTTAACTTCTTCTTCTTCTTCTTCTTCTTCTTCTTCTGAGAAAGAGAGAGAGAGAGAGAGAGAATGTGCACATGTGCACTGGAGGAGCAGAGGGAAAGACAGAGATAATCTTAATCAGACTCCATGCTCAGTGTTCAGCACTGAACCCAATGCAGGATTCTATCCCATGACCCCAGGATCACGACCTGAGTCAAAATCAAGAGTTGGACGTTCGACTGACTGAGCCGCCAAGGTGCCCCTCCACTTTATTCAACTTTTAGTGGCTGCCTTGGGAACTGAGTTAGAACAGTTCTAAGACCAAGTGGGAACTCAGAAGGGGAATACTGTGAATGTTGATGGGCAATAGCTACCATTCCATCTTAATATGAAAGCCATGACCCATGAATCTTAGACCTGGGCAGAGAAGAAGCTGAGAAGGAAGAGGTTAGGGATGGCCCTGAATTACTGACTCAGATTAACATCAAAAACTTCCCAAATTAGGAGGCTCCTGGCTGGTTTAGTTGATGGAGCGTGCAACTCTTGAACTTGATCTCGGGTTCATGAGTTGAAGCTCCATGTTGGGCGTGGAGTCTACTTAAAAACAAAAACAAAATAAATCTTCCCAAGTCAGGTCAGACTCAACTAAGAATAGCAATGAACAGGAAACAGTTTGCTAACCAGTGTGCTAGCCTCCTAATTAGTTGCCGAATGAAGCTGGTTGATAAGAAAGTCATGAGGACCCAGGAGAGCCAAAGTAAATCGGTATACATAAGCCTGATGCTAGCGAATCTAAGTTAGCATATAAGAGTTAAATTGGTTCTGGAAGAAGCAAGATAGGAGAAAGAGGCCAGGGACCAGGTGGACAGAGGAAGGACCAGGCATTGAACAGCCAAGGTGTAGAGACCATGTCATAACCTGCAGGTATGCAGACTACCTGCCAGTCTAATGAGGAATGCCCTTGGCCTTTGAAAGAGAAAGGCCCTGAGGAAATGAGACTCAATGATAGGTAAGACTCTAATTAGAGAAGGGAAAGGCTGAATGCACAGAATGGAACCAGGAGAGATCTGAATGGGGTTCCGCAGTCTGCACTCTGGACAACCAGGAGGGAGCGTGGAGGGCCTGGGTGAGAAGAAGGCAAGCTCTGCCTAAACCAAGGAGACACATGGAGTGGGAGACAAATGCAGGCAAGTAGACCTGACTGTCATAGATAGTCCCTGAACCTATGGCAAGTGATTCCGTTGTCCAAATTCCTGCAGAATAGCAAAGAGCTTAAGGGTCCCTGGGATTCTCAACCATTAGAAGCTATTGATCAAGGTGACATTGATAAAGCAGATGCCATAGCAGCCAGAAGGATAAAAGGGAAGTTAAGTAATTAACAAGTCCTAAAAGACCAGGGCAGAAAGAAGGAGGCTTTTGGGAAAAAAAAAAAATCACCATTCTTTTAAACATGGTGGGAGGGGTGCCTGGGTTAAGCATCCAACTTTGGCTCAGGTCATCTAGGGTTCCCAGGTTCGAGCCCCACATTGGGCTCTGTACTGACAGCTCAGAGCTTGGAGCCTGCTTCAGATTTGGTGTCTCCCTCTCTCTCTGCCCCTGCCCCCACTCATGCTCTGACTCTCTCTGTCTCTCAAAAATAAAAAATAAAACAAACGTTAAAAAAATTTAATGTGGCATGAGCAGGGAATCACGAAAACATGGGAAAATATCCTTTGAATTTGGCAATTAGGAGTGATGGCAGGGGAAATGAAAGAAACTAAACTCAGCTCCATTCATTGTGCCCATTCTTGTGAGCAGTGCCCATAGTCGAACTGATGAAGGAAAAGGCTGAAACTCATGTCTGAAACGGATCCCCAGGGATTATCCGTTAACGTTCATTAGCGCGGCAAAGTGAGAGCTGGGTACACTGTATAATAAATAGTGGAGTCGTGCACAGTCTCAAATCATTTTTTCTGTGCTAGGAGGACTGCCTAGGCAGCTGTAAGGATCAGTTTTTGAATCATGTGAGGAGAAAATGTCACGATCCCATAGTAATGATAGAGCAACAAAGGAAAATGATCTCTCTTGGCTGTGTTTAAAGGGCTAACGGTGCCCTTTGGCTCTATTTCATTCCAGAAATTATACCCTCATGATAACTACCAAGCAGCCCCAAACAAAGGAACCCTATTTTCCATTCTTCATCTACTCTTACTCCAATCCGCAGGGGCAAAAATAGAATACTGTTGTAATACTGGTCGTAACAGGGAAGAGAATGCCTCAAGCAAGAACATCTGTGGAAGAAATATATTACATTTAGATTATAAAAATCACACTTAGTGGTTTATACAGCACAGGCAGAAATAACACCATATTTTAACAAAGGCAAGTGGCACTAACCATGTTTAAAGCAAAGCTTTAAATGATACAAATGAATGAATGTTGATTAAGAAAGAAATATCCCAGGGCACCTGGGTGGCTCAGTTGATGAAGCGTCTCTTGATTTCAGCTCAGGTCGTGATCTCATGGTTCCTGGAATTGAGACCTGCATCCAGCTCATGCTGACAGAGCGGAGCCTGCTTGAGATTCTCTCTCTCCCTCTCTCTCTGTCTCTGCCCCTCCCTGCCTTGTGTGTGCACGTGCTCACTCTCTCTCTCTCTCTCTCTCTCTCTCTCTCTCTCTCAAAATAAATAAGCATTAAAAAAAGAAAGAAATTTCCCACATGATTCGGTCTTCATTTTAATTAAGAGCATCACCAGCAGGTAAAAAGCAAAGTTTTCACTAATTTTTCAGAATAATGATTATGATTACTGCATTATCAAAGTAATATCCCAATTAACACTTTAAACAGTGAAAAGCAAAATTGTGAAAAGATTTTACAAACTCTTAGGTCCCTTTGTAAATGGTTCCTAGACATTTAGACATGGATAAATGGTAACAATTGCAAAACCCAACACACAATGTTATGCTCTCTGTATCTTTAGGGCCTACAACCATAGAAATAAGTCAAGTGGTTTCAAGTGAAGATTCAAATTTAAATTTTTCATTTTGGTCAACTAATATTTGACAAGGGAGCCAAGAATACTCAATGGGAAAAAGACAGTCTCTTCAGTAAATGGTGATAGGAAAACTGGATATTCACATGCAACAGAATAAAACTAAACCCTTGTCTTACAGCAGTCACAAAAATTAACTTAAAATGGATTACAGACCTAAGTGTAAGACCTGAAGCCATAGAACTAAAAAAGAAAACCAAAACATTAGAAAAAGCTCTTTGATATTGATCTTGGCAGTATTTTGGACATGACACCAAAAGCATAAGCAACAAAAGCAAAAATAAACAAGTGGGGTTACCACAAACTAAAAAATTTCTGCACAACAAAAGAAACCATCAACAAATTGAAAAGGCAACGTATGAAATGGGTAAAAAATACTTGCAAACCACATATCTGATAAGGCGATAATATCCAAGATATATAAGGAACTCACACAATTCAAATTTGACTAAAAACTGGGCAAAAAACTTGAATAAACATTTTTGCAAAGAAGACATACAAATGGCCAACAGGGGATGGAGTTAGAGGGGTGTAGAGCGCCATCGGGGCCACGCTCTGAGGACAGGAAAATGATGGCCTTAGGGTCACAGCACTCACTTTATGAGGCCTTCTATGGGTGTCGTGCTGTACGAAGGTGGCCACTGGCTGACCCTATTGCGGCACCGTGGCTTATCGGTACCTCATGAAGGCTTTCCGTGCACAGTGGGTTACCAGTGAGAAGTTGTGCAGAGCCTAATATGAGTTTCATTTCCAAGCTGCCACCTGACTCTGCCTGCCACACAGCATTTGAGAACACGTGGCCCTTCATCAGAAATTTCATGGCAAGGGTGAGCGCTCAGGGAGGAGTCTGCTGGCTTGGTGGGTCTCAAGTTGCCCCAGCAGCATGGAGGGAACGGCTGGGAGCCATAAGCATGGAGAGATTCCTTGGATGCTGCCTTCATACAAGAATTTAATCATTCCTATCAATATGTATTTATCATTAAATTTTTAAGTTTAAAAAAAATGGTCAACAGGTACATGAAAAGGGGCCCAACGTTACTAATCATCAGAAAATGCAGATTAAAAATACAATGAGATATATCACCTATGCCTTTTAAAATGGCTATCCTCAAAGAGCAGAGATGTGCTGTTGGATGTTAACCAGACTTATTGTGATGATGATTTCACAATATATGCGTATTTCCAATCATTACGTTGTATACCTGAAATTAATACAATGTAATATATATCAATTATATCTCAATTTAAAATAAGAAAAAACAAAAGATAACAGATGAAAAGTACTAGCAAGTATATAGAAGAAACAACAACAACAACAACAACAACGCTTTGTGCATTGTTAGTGGGAAGGTAAATTGGTACAGCCATTATGGAGAATAGTATGGAGGTTCTTCAATCTGATTTCAATTAAGCATCATGAGTTTGAGCCCCACTGTCAGTGCAGAGCCTGCTTGGGATTCTCTCTCTCCCCCTCTCTCTCTGCCCCTCCCCTGCTCACTCTCTCTGTCTCTCTCTCAAAATAAAGAAATAAACTTAAAACAAATTTTTAAAGTTAAGAATAGAACTACAACATGATCCATCAATCCAACTTCTGAGTCTATATCCAAAGGAAATGAAATCACTATCTTAAAAATATATCTGCACCCCCATGTTCATTGCAGCATTATTTACAATAGCCAAGACATAGAGACAAGCTAAGTGGTCATTGACAGATAAGTGGATAAAGCAGATGTGGGGTGTGTGTGTGTGTGTGTGTGTGTGTGTGTGTGTAGTATATATACACATATGCCATAGTGGAATATTATTCAGCCATACAAATGAAGGAAATCCTGTCATTTGCAACAACATGAATGGACCTTGATGGCATTATGTTAAGTGAAATAAGTCAGACAGAGTCAGACAAATACCATGCAATCTCACTTATATGCAGAATCTAAAGAAAACTGAAAGTAGACTGATGGCTTCCAGGCGCAGCAGAATGAGGGAAATGGGTGAAAGTGGTCAAAGGGTACAAAGTTTCAATTATAAAAGTTCTGGGAATCTAATATATAGCATGATGACTATAGTTAACAGTACAGTATTGTATACTTGAAAGTTGCTAAGAGTAGAACTTAAAAGTTGTCAACACACACACACACACACACATAAAAGTAACTATGTGAGGTGACGGATGTGTTAACTAATCTTATCGTGGTAATCATTTTGCAATATCTGCATATATCAAATCATCACATTGTAGACCTCAAACTTACACAATGTTATATGTGAATTATATCTCAGTAAAGCTGGAAAACATTTTTTGAATGAAGCTTCCCAAAGAACCTAGACAACTTCTTTAGGGTTCTAGAGAATTTAACAAATTATGTTAACTAGCTGGAGTCCAATGAGATAACTGGCCGGAGTCCAATGAGATAACACATACAGAAACATTTGTGAACAGTAGCAGCCTGTATAGATACAAGGCCCCACTCTTTGCTTTTTGGTTTGTTGGTCAATATATATTTCATTCATTTTTAAAATTTTTTCTAGTTTTATTGAGTTATAATTAACAAATAAAAATTGCATATATTTAAGGTATACAGTATGATGGCTTGATACAAGGCCCTGCTTTACTAGTATCATAGCTTTGAAAGTTCTTCTGGAATGTTCGGATTAAAGAAGAAATAGAGATCCCAGGAAAAGAGGTGTAACCTATATTGTCATCTTAAATAACTAACCCCCCCAGATATACATACATATACAATATATTATCAACATATTATATATTATATAATTATTCTCCTATTTAACAAGGAGGAAAAATAGAACGATGAGAAATGCACTCGATTTAAGATGTGTCTAGACTCATTACATAACTGGCTTTCTAAAAATAAAAAGTAAAAATAAGCTCAGTGTATTTTCTACAGATTATTTAGATGCCCAAGATGTTTATGTTATATCAAATGAGCTCTAAGCTTTAAAAAAAAACACACACACAGAAAATTTTTTTGCTTTTTATTTATTTAGAGTTATGAATCTAGTTACTTCGCACTTGCCGAAGAAAAAATATTTAAAGCACTAACCTCCTCCACCCCCAACAGTTTTAGACACTGAGTAAATTATCTCCACACTGCTAACCATAAATGTGATGTTCGATATAAAAGGCCATGACTCAGAGGAGAGGAGGAGGAAAGAGAGAGAGAAAGAGAGGGAGAGGGAGACAGATCATCGTGTGCCTGTCTGAAGCACCAGCCACGTCTTAATGAGAGGACAGGAGAGGGCGGACTGGTTTACTAGCACTGGCACTGTGGGTGGTGGCTGAGGACAGGCACACAAGCCAAGGAAGTAACTAGTCTCAAGAGTCCAAATGGAACTTGAGCATACAGTTGTTGTTGGCCTTAGAACTGACTCAGTCTTCCAGGTGCAAGGGAGGATTTGATTCTCGCCTGCAAACAACTTCCAGTGACCTTGGGAGGTCCGGATGTGAATCAGAACTCCAGATGCCCAGCACTCGGATTCCTTTTTAAGAAATGACCATATGTCAACAAATTAATTGGTTAGAATGTGACCCGTCCAAGTGATTTATCCTCTAATTTTACGTGAATACAAAAGATGTGACCAGTAATTAGAATTGATTAGAGCTGAACGAATATAGTCATGAATATCATGAACGTGGACATTATCTAGAAGGGAATTTTGCAAAATAAAAAGCTTATGATGAAGCCATAGAATAATAAGACTTTTTCTTTGACCTTGTTGTTAATTTATTTTTGCCATTTCAAAAGTGATTATCATCACTTCTTGGCCTTTTGGCCAAGATCAAGTGTAAAAGTGATCACAAGAAAAAGTCAAAAGGCAAATGAGTATTTCTACGAGAAAATGTTTACAACTTACATCACAAAAAAACTAATATGTAAAAAATTTAAAAATGCAGAAAAAGGCCAAAAGCTCCATAGGAAAAAAGTTTGGAAAACTAACAGTTCTCAGAAAAAGAAAGGCCATTTGCTTACTAACATGTGAAAAAGATGCTTAACCTCAACTCATACTAAGAGAAATAAATTAAAACTGCATTGAGATATAATTTCTCACATATAAAATTGACCAAAATCCAAAAGCCTGACAATACACTCACCTGAGGACGCTGTCGGGAAACCGGTATTCTTATACACTGCTGGTGGAAATAAATTCCAGATGCATTTATGGTTAGACCCAGCCACCTCACTTCTAGGAACCTACCCCGAAGATATATAAATACTGAACAACATACTTGCAAGGTGAGTCATTGCTGAATTGTAAAATCAAAACATTGGAAACAACCTAAATGTTCACCAATAAGGAAGTGATTGAATAGACCCACATAGGGAAGGATACATAGTCTTGGAAGAGAATAAGTAAGATTTCTATGTACTGATAAGGAGTGGTTTGAGTGGTTTCCAGCACATAGTATGTGAAAAAACTGCACAACAGTATATATAAAATGCCACCTTTTATATAAGAAAGAAAATCAAATAAGAAAAAAATACGCAGGCACAAACACATATATATGTGTATGTTTGTTTATTTTGCTTATTTTTCCAGAAACTTTGGAAAGATAAACCAGAAATAAATACTAAGAGAGTGAACACAGGGAGATAGAGTGTGGAACAGGAAGAAAAATGATAAGGATAGATAGAAGCAAGATTTTCCGGGCACCTAGGTGGCTCAGTCAGTTAAATGACCAACTCTTGATTTCGGCTCAGGTCACGATCTCATGGTTCATGAGTTCGAGCCCCACATCAGGCTCTGTGCGGACAGCACGGAGCCTGCTTCAGTTCTGTCTCCCTCTCTCTCTGTCCATCCCTGCTCATTCTCTCTCTCTCTCTCTCTCTCTCTCTCTCTCTCTCTCAAAAATAAATAAATAAACATTAAAAAAAAAGAAGAAGAAGAAGAAGCAAGAGGGACACCTGGGTGGCTCAGTGGGTTAAGTGTCCGACTTTGGCTCAGATAATGATCCCATGGTTCGTGAGTTCGAGCCCCACTTCAGGCTCTGTGCTGACAGCCCAGAGCCTGAAGCCTGAAGCCTGCTTCAGATTCTGTGTCTCCCCCTCTCTCTGCCTCTCCCCCACTCAAGCTCTGTCTCTGTCTCAAAAATAAACAAACATTTAAAAAAAATTTTTTAAAGAAACAAGATTTCCCTAAATATACATTTTTCTATAGTTTCCATTTTTGACTCCTGTAAATGTTTTAAATGTTCAAGAAATAGGTTAAATTAAATCAAAAAAGGAAAAGCAACCCAAAAATTGAAAAGAAACAAATTTAATTTTATATCAAATGAGACCATACTGACATAAAGCAGAAATCTATTTCAAGTGGACTTTTTATTTTCTTTTTCAAGTGACCTTTTAAACACACATTTGGACTGCACATTTCTTAGTGGAATATAGTCTAGGGACTACCAAAAAGTCCTCAAAATTCACTTAGTGTTTTTGTTGATGTAATGATGTGGTAATACCAATATTGTAATTTTGAAGCCTTTTTATGTATCTACTAGGATAGAGCAAATAAGTATGCTAATTTTATTTGGAAAAAATGTTCCAGTAAAAGAGAAAAAATATAAAATCAGTAAGAAAACCTCATACTGTTAAATTTTTACAATTGTTTTATTGAAATATAATTCACATACCATAAAACTATTTTTGTTTTAAGTAGGCTCTATGCCCAGCATGGAACACAATGTGGGGCTTGGCCTCACAACCTTGATCTGAGCTGAGATCAAGAGTTGGAAGCTTGACCTACTGAGCCACCCATGTGTTCCATAACTAATCTTCTTAAAGTGTAAAATTCAGTAGCTTTTCGTATATTTACAGAACTGTACAACCATCACCACTATCTAATTTCAGAACATTTATCACCCCAAAAAGGAATCCCGTATCCATTAGCAGTCACTACCATTTGCTCTCACCCTAAGCCCTGGCAACCATTACCCTGCTTTCTGTCTCCATAGAGTTGTCTACTCTGGACATGTCACATAAATGGGATCACACAACATACAGTCTTTTATAACTGGCTACTTTGACTTAACAAAAGTCACCGAAATCTGTATTACTTCTCTGTGGGTGCTTTTACAAGCAACCATAGATTAAAACAACAGAAATTTATTATCCTTGCTGACCGTAAGGAGCCTATTTGGGATTCTCTGTCTCCCTCTCTCTCTCTGCCCTTCCCCCACTTGGGTGCATACTCTCTCTCTCTCTCTCTATCTCTCAAAAATAAATAAATAAACATTTAAAAAAAGAAATTTATTATCTTATAGCTCTCAGGGCCAGAAGTCCAAAAGCAACATATCAGTAGGGACATGCTCCCTCCAAAAGATCAAGGGAACTATTCGTTCCTTCTCTCTTCCAACTTCTGGTGGCTCCAGGCATTCCTTGGCTGGTGGCCACATCACTCCAATCTCCGCCACCATAGTCACATTGCCTGCTTCTTCTCTGTCCTCTTTGTGTCTCTTATTAGAACACTTTTCATTGGTTTAGGGCCTGCTTGGATAACCCAGGATGATCTCATTTTAAGATCTTAACTTAATTACATGTGCAAAGACCTTTTTACCAAATAAAGTAACATTCATAGGCTCCAGGCACTAGGACATGGAAATATATTCACAGGGGCTCATTCACCACACTATAGACCACTATAGACTATCTTCAGACATCCAAAATTCACATCCATCCCACATGCAAAATTCACTCACCCCATCCCAACATCCCCCCAAATCTCAATCCATTACAGCATCAACTCTGTCTAGAATCTCATCAAAATGTCATCACCTCAACGGTCCCAAATCTTATCGTCTAAATCATCTAAACCAGGTATGGATGAGACTCTGAGTATGAGCAATACTAGGGAAAATTTTTTCTCTACCTGTGGGCCTGTGAAGTCAGAAAACAAGATACATACTTATAAAAAACCATGCTGGGACAGACATAGGATAATAGGAGAAAATGTAAGAAAATAAAAAGGACATTGGTCCCCAGCAAGTGTGAAATCCAGCAGGGCAACTCCCATTGGGTTTCAGAGCCTGGGAGTTACCCTCTGTGTCTCAGAGCAACACAGACCTCTGTACCCATGGCTCCACCAACCTCTGCCTCTGTGCCTGTGGCTCCATTCTCCGGGCCCAAGATTCCATCCTTGGAATCATTCTTCCTTTTTCTTGAAGGCAGCGCATGTTTACAGCTGAGTAGCTTCTATCAGCCCATTTCCTGCCTGTAGAATGTTGGAAGTCAACAGCCTTCTTTCATTTAGCCCAGCCTCTGTCCCTTCAGTCCAAGCTGGCACGTTCCTGCTGATGCAACACTCTCAAAACCTTGTCAGTCTCCTGTGTATGTCATGAAACACCACACCATTAGAGACAAGGGTCCTCCATCGATCCTTCCTGAATAACCCCACCTCTATTCCTGACTTCTACTGAGATGGTGGTCTGGGTCCATGAGTCATACACTTAATCTTTTCAGCAACGTTTGTCCAGCCAGTCACACTCTTGTCTTCTCTTCAGAACATAGTTTCCTAATAGTTAATTTCCTAAATTTGGCATCCTTTGCAGTCTGAATAGGCTGATAATTTCCCAAATCATCAAGCATTAGTTCCTTTTTGCTTAAGTTTCTTCCTCACTTTACTGCTTTTTATTCAAATTTTACTATAAGCAGCAAGGAAAAAAAAAAACAGAACACACCTTCAGTTCTTTGCTTGGAAACCTCAGCTAATACCCAAGTTCATCACTTATAAGTTATATTTTCCACAAAACTATAGAACACACTTTAGCCAAATCTTCTGCCACTGTATGAGAAAGATCACCTCTCCTCCACTTTCCAATGATGTGTTCTTTGCTTCTTTTTGAGACCTCATTAGAAATGCTTTTAATATACATACTTCTACCAACATTGTGTTCATAATGATACATGTATTCTCAAAGATGCTAGAAGTTTTCTCTGACAGGTTCACTTCTTTCTGAGCCCACATCAGAAGCATGTTTATTGTCCATTTTTGTACCAACAATCTCTTCAAGGCAAGCTAGACTTTTTCTATCGAGCTTCTCAAAATTCTTCTGACCTCTACCCATTATCAAATTCCAAGCCACTTCCACATTTTTAGATATTTATCAGTACTTCATTTTTTTATTACCCAACAATTTTCTTTCCATGAATATACCACATTTTTTAATCCATTCATCAACTGATGGACATTTGGATTGTTTTATACTTTTTGGCTATTATGAATAATGCTAATATAAATATTCATGTCCAAGTCTATTTGGGAATATATGTTTTCATTTCTCCTGAGAATACAACTAGGAGTGGGAATTGCTTGGTCCTAATTACTATTATAATATTTTGAGGAACCGCCAACCTGTTTTCCAAAGTGGCTGCATCATTTTACAATTCCATCAACAATATGAGAGGGTTCCAATCTCTCCACATCCTTGTAAACACTTGTTATTGTCTGTCTTTTTTACTTTAGCTAGCCGGTATCACAGTGTGGTTCTCATCTGCATTTCCCTAATGACTAATAATGTTGATCATCTGTCTTTTCATGTGTTTATTGGCCATTTAAATGTCTTCTATGGAGAAATGTCTATTCAAATTATTGCCCCATTTTCTTAATTGAATTTCTTATCTTTTTATCATTGAATTGTAAGAATTGTTTATACACCATAGTTACTAGTGCCTTATCAGATATATGATTGGCAAATATTTTCTCATGATGTTAATTGAAAGTGAAAATCAATATAAACTATTGACTTATTTTTCTTATTTCCTAGCCCCGTTTATAAATAGAACCTAAGGCAATGAATCTTGAGCAGCAATAAATCCCCCTATCACCCAGATCCTAATCTCCAAAAACTTGGCCCCACTAAAAGGAACAAAGACTCCTTGAAAAATTAGTCATCCCAAGTCTAAGTGAAAGAATAAACAAAATGGATACAATACCAGGAACTATTAAAGATTAATGGGGTAGGGGCAGGCACCTGGGTGGCCCAGTCAGTTAAGCATCTGACTCTTGATTTTGGCTCAGGTCATGATCTCACAGTGAGATCTAGCCCTGCATTGGGCTCTGCATTGATAGCACAGAGCCTGCTTGAGATTCTCTCCCTCTCTCTCTGCCCCTCCCCTGCTTGCCCACTGCTCTCTCTCTTCTAAATAAGTAAATAAACTTAAAAAAAAAAGACTAACAGGGTGGGAGTAAAGGGACAACTCCTCAAAGGATCAGGAACCAGGAGAAATTTCTGCTGGCCAAATTTGGGACTATATGAGCATTTAAAAGAATTATAACTATAAATGATTATAAATATTGGATATATAGAATTGAAGCATCCATAGTGATATTAAAAGCACAGTGGGAGAGAAAAAGAAGCAAACTCATTCATCATCACTGGAGGTAACTATTAAACAACTACTGTCTCTAAGAAATTGGCAATTAAACAGAAAAAATAAATATTTATCACTATGTTTTAAGGAGAAACAATACTTCATTCTCATTTGATCAGGGAAAGCTCACTTTTAGGGAAGAATGTCAGGTAATAAATGGAGGAAGAAAGATATCATTGAAAATTCACTACTTTCCAAAAAGAAAAAAAAAAATCCAGCATTAGAAAAGAAAAAAAATTCACTGTTTTCCAAACCCCAGTAAAGACATTGATTCAGGCAAGGATCGTCAATGCATGTAAAAAAAACAAACAAACAAACAAACAAAAACAAACAAACAAAAAAAACAGATGAAGATGTTTGCACAACAAGATGGTCACAAGGTACAAAAGTATCAACCAACACATCACTTGCTAACGGCAAAGGCAAAGTACCTTTACAGTGATGAAATCTGGTGATGGTTATCTTAACTAAATGTTATGGACTGAATGTTTGTGTCCCCACAAAATTTATATACTGAAGTCCTAACCCCCAGTGAGACTGTATTTGGAGATGGGGCCCCTAAGGAAGTAATTAAGATTAAGAGAGGTCATGAGGGTGTGGGCCCTGATCTAACAGGATAGTGTCCTTATAAGAAGAGAACCCCAAGAGATCATTTTCTCTCTACACACACACACACACACACACACACACACACACACACACACACACAGCAAGGAAAGGCCATATGAGGGCACAGTGAGAAGGCAGCTATCTGTAAGCCAGGATGAGAGCCCTCACCAAGAACCAACTCTGCTGATCCTTGCCCTAGACTTGAAGCCTCCAGAACTGTGAGAAAGTAAATTTCTGTTCTTTAAGCATCTAGTCTGTGGTATTTTGTTATAGAAGTCTGAGCAGGTTAATACACCAACTAACCAAATTTAGCATCACTAAAAGCAGAATAATCAGCAATGATGCAATATGAGATACACAGCATGACCTGTAAAAAGAATTTCCTTGCCAAAAATGTTTAACCAGAATGTAAATACGCCATTCGACCTAACTACCAGTTTATAGAAAATACAAGTGCCTCGGTCAGGGTTCTAGAAGATAACAGATGGTATGCTCAGATCACTACTCAAAATTCAGTAAAGGGGGCTACTTTTGCCTCTGGCCAAGATAGAACAGCAGAAACCAGATTTGCCCTTCTGTCTGAAACAACCAAACAATGGACAAAATATATGAAGAAACAGCTTTTAAGATACTGGACCCGGGGCAATGAAGAACAGTAATCTATGAAAGACAATATGCCAATTATGAATTTATTGCCCCTAGGCTCCAAACTCAACCTGAATTGCTTAATTTGCAAACATGAAGATAGGCCCTTTCAATATTTTCCTTTTGCCAGCTGGCACAATATTAAGTGTGTGGTTAGTGAAGGGCACAGGGGTGATATTGCAGGAGAAAGGAGTTTTGCTGCCAGGGTCAAGTGTGCTTACTGGGCAGACCCCTGAAACATATGCAGCTTCCCCAATATCAGGCTCCTGCAGTCTAGGCAACTGTGTCTACCAGAAACCTACAGCTAACACTGTATTTCATAGTGAGAGACTGAATGCCTTTCCCCTAAGATCAGGAATACTGCAAGGACATCTACTCCAACCATTGCTATTCCACACTGTACTGGAGATTCCAGCTTATGAAATAGGGCAAGGAAATAAAAAAATAAAAATGCATTCAGGGACATGTTCAGTATTGAACATGGAACCTGCTTAAGAGTCTCTCTCTTTCTCTCTCTCTGTCTCTGCTCCCCTACCTTGCTTCTCTCTCTCTCTCTCTCTCTCTCTCTCTCTCTCTCTCAAATAAATTTTTAAAGAGTTTTTAAAACAACAGCAACAACAAAACAAATACGAAATAAATACCTCAAGGAGCCCTCCTGTAGATCTCGGGGTCATGAGTTCAAGCCCCACGGTGGACATAGGGATTACTTAAAATAATGAAGAATAGGGGCACCTGGGTGGCTCAGTCAGTTAAGTGTCCAACTCTTGATTTCATCTCAGGTCATGATCTGGTCGTGGGATGGAGCCCTGCACTGGGCTCTGGGCTGAAGGCACAGAACCTGCTTAGGATTCTCTCTCCACCTCTCTCTGCCTCTCCCTTGCTTGTGTTCTCGCTCTCTCTCAAAATAAAGAAATAAAGTTAAAAAAAAAAAGAAGAAGAAAATAGCCCAGATATGGAAGCAACCTAAGTGTCCACTGATGGATGAATGGATAAAGAAGATGTGAGAGATCTAGAATTAGATTTAGATATATAATGGAATAGTACTCAGCCATAAAAAAAAAAAAGTGAAATCTTGCCATTTGCTACAACACTAATGGACCAAGATGCTAAGAGAAAGACAGAGAAAGACAACTATATGGTTTCACTCATATGTGGATTCTAAAAATTAAACAAAACAAAACAGACTCATAAATACAGAAAAAACAAAATGGTGGTTGCCAGAGGGGAAGATAGGTGGGAAAATGGGCGAAACAGGTGAAGGGGATTAAGAGGCACAAACTTCGAGTTATAAAATAAATAAACTAAATAAGGGATGTAAAGTATAGCATAGGGAATATAGTCTATAACATTGTATAAACTTTGTATGATGACAAATAGTAACTTGAGGCATCACAATCATTTTGTAATGTATATAAATGTCTAATCATTATGTTGTATACCTGAAACATAATATTGTGTGTCAACCACACTTCAATTTATGAATAAATAAATATTTGTGTTTAATAAATAATTGATGTTCTTCATGTCACCACTAATATTTAAAATTACAGGTCTAGGGGCACCTGGGTGGCTTAGTCAGTTAAGCGTCTGACTTCAGCTCAGGTCATGATCTCGTGGTTGATGGGTTCAAGTCCCACGCTGGGCTCTCAGCTGACAGCTCAGAGCCTGGAGCCTGCTTCCAATTCTGTGTCTCCCTCTCTCTCTGCCACTCCCCTGATTGTGCTCTTCCTCTCCCTCAAAAATAAATAAATAAAGCATTTTTTAAAAATTAAAAAAAATAAAATTACAGATCTAGACTAATCATGTTTAAATGTTTTTTTAAATATCCTAATATGCCTGCTTTCCAAAAAGCATTAGCCATGTTGAATAAGACTTGATACTTCTGCGATTAAATTTATCAACTATAAAAGTGACACTGACTTAGCATTGGTTTCCAGGAGTTGATTACATTTTTTCTTCCCAACTCCCACAACTCTAATCTGAGAGCTGACCTGATGGATCACAGAAACACTTTGGAAGGCAATGTAAAAGAAAAGCAATGGGAAAATCACTGAAAGCCCGCATTACTGATAAAAATACAGCAGCGGCCATAAAGTGATTTGGGAGTACAAAGCGCCTGAAAGTATTCTATGCATTTAATCAAAATAAACCTCATAAACAAGAAATAATATCCCAAAATATTTCACTGGCTTAAGGGATTTTTTTAATGAGAGAAAACATCCTAGTTTGATGAAGCCTGTGAATAAACCGTGTATTAGGCAAAAATTCGTGTTCACTTCAAACAGCCTCCCTGTGAATACTCTTTACTGTTACCAGCGCTTAGAATCAACCCAGAAAAGGATAAAATCTCCAACCCACTCACCATACATTTAAGCCTGAGGGCTTTTGGTAAAAGATTCCCAGAAAATTGTTCAGCTGGCCCAAAGATTAACCCATTTGTAAATGCATCCAATAGTCACTGAGCACGCTGGGGTTTTATCCATTTAATGAATACTGGTCAGATGCAAATCTGTATGTAGTTAAAAATAAAAGACCCCATTTAATCCTCCTCCGGACTTTTTGTTTTGCTTCTCAATACAGGACTGCTGTGGATATGTCAATGTTACTTCCAGAATTACGAATTCTTCCAGAATAATTCAAAGATACTAACATTAACAGCGGGAAGACAACTCCACGCACTTTGCTCAGACCCTATTCATTAGAACTCTTAAGTGAAATAAATAAATAAATATGAATGAAGCAGTCTGCATGCACAATTGACAGTGGTCAAAAATATGGGGCTCTAAGCAAGACAAAAAGAATAGTTAACACTAAATTGCAAGAAGGCAAAGATCATAAGGCTGGAAAAGCCATTAGGAGCCATCAAAAATATAACAAGATTCCAGGCTATGAATCCTATCCAATTTATGTTGTCAGTGTTTAGCAAGGTGCCTGCCACAGGGTAGGAGGCTAAGTAAATAAATTAGTTGATGTTCTCTGCTGCGATTGAGAACTCTAATAGCTAGTCTCTACTTCTTCTTAACAATAGAATACCACATTTTCAGCTGGGTACAGGACTGCCCAGAATCAAGACTACATTTCCCAGTTTCTGTTGCAGCTAGATCCACCCATATAATTAAGGTCTGACCAATGACATAAAAGTAGACGTGGCGTGCTCCGTTTCGTTTGCTTCTTCGTTCCCGCTGGCTAGAATGCAAGGATAAAGGCTAGCACTCCAACAACCGTCTTCTATACCAAGAGGTGGCCCTGGGAATTTAAGTAACCCAGGGTGGAGCCACAAGACAGAGGTAGCCTGAGTTTCTGGCCCAGGGAGATTCATAACATTCCTTCATATTCTCAAATGTGAAATAAACTTGTATTTTCCTTAAGTTGCTGATATTTGGGGGTTTCCTTTATTTGCAGCTGAACCAAATCCTAAGTATTACACATGCTTTACTTAATTATTTCCCTATTGTGTGCTTAGTTTTCCATTTTTAGCCTCTTCAAATAGTGCTACCACCATGAAAAGGGCCAAAAACTTTTTTCCTGTAAAGAGACAGACAATAAATATTTCAGGCTTTGCAGAGCACAGATGGTCTCTCTCACATATTCTTCTTCTTCTTTTTTTTAAACATCTCCTTAAAAATGTAAAAACCATCCCAAGCTCATAGGCTGTACAAAAACAAACTCAAACTCTACAGCCCAGATTTGACCTGTGGGCTACAGTTGGCAGACCCATGTTTTCAAGCAGTAACTTCAAGCTTTTTTCCTAGCCTCAGAAGTCACTCTCAGACCAAATTTTACCGGTATCCAAATATGTAAGAGAGTAAGAGTCCGCCTGATTGCACTGGGCTATTTCCTTTTCTCCTCTTTCTCCTCTCCTCTGACGCCCAATGTCCTAACAGGGCTTTACCAATCCACAGGGCTCCTCAAAATACACTTTGAAAACCACTAATCTCTGACTTAGTACTTTTCAGTCTCTGTCGTCTATTTGTTCAAGTGCTATAGTAAATCTAGGCCTTTTTTTTTTTAGGAAAAATCTCAATCATATCAGCAGTCATTCTTCAGACAAGAGGTTGTATGTAGTATTGTTATAGGTACACAAATATATACATATATATATTCATATATTCATATACATATATATATACACACACTCATGTACACATACATACATATTTCTTTTTATCAGAAAAATAGAAAATAGACTACTTTCAACATAAAATTTGATGATTGCTAATTGTCCCTATGAAAGAAGGTAAGTGACACCACCATTCACATAAATAGGGACATAAGTTGTATACTATTCCCTTCTGTTTACAAAGACTGGCAAAGGAGGGAAGGAGTACTTAAAGCTATAATTGTGCTAAAAAAGAAGAGATTGTAGACTATAGTTTTAAACTTCAGTCATGCTTCGTAGCACCTGGCCACTCAGTCGGTAGAGCACGAGACTCTTGATCTCGGGGTTGTGAGTTCAAGCCCCACGTTGGAGGCAGAGATTACTTAAAAATGAAATATATTTTTGGGACGCCTGGGTGGCTCAGTCGGTTAAGTGTCCGACTTTGGCTCAGGTCATGAACTCGTGGTTCACAAGTTCGAGCCCCGCGTCGGGCTCTGTGCTGACAGCTCGGAGCCTGGAGCCTGCTTCCGATTCTGTGTCTCCCTCTCTCTCTGACCCTCCCCCCATTCGTGCTCTGTCTCTCTCTGTCTCAAAAATAAATAAATTTAAAAACATTTTTAAAAAATAATTTAAAAAATGAAATATATTTTTAAAAATTAATAAATAACAAGCACACAGGGAAATAAAGTATCAGGAGTGAGAATCAGCAGGAAAATACAGTCAACAGAAATAGATTGACAAAGACTACAAATACTGGATTTGCCGGCAAGTTTTGGGTTTTGTTTTTTCGTTGAGTTTATTTATTTTTGAGAAACAGAGAGAGCAGGGGAGGGGCAGAGAGACAATCAAGCAGGCTCCAAGCTGTCAGCACAGAGCTTGACTCAGGGCTTGATCTCACAAAATGGGAGATCATGACCTGAGCTGAGATCAAGAGTTGGACACTTAGCCAACTGAGCCACCCAGGTGTCCCACAGGTTTTTTAAAAACTATGTGTTTATGATGTGCATCAACTAGTTTTTTGAAATGACAAGCCACCTGAAACTCAGTGACTTAAAACAACAAACATTTCTATTACTCATGGATTTGGGTTAGTTGGGAGCATTTTCTGATCTGGGCAGACTTAGCTGGGACGGGATGGTCTAGGATGGCCTAGGATGGCCTCACCCATATACGGTACTGCTGGGATGCCTAGAATGGTTGGAATTGGTGGGGTCTCCTTCTACATGGCCTTTCATCTTCCAAGAGGCTAGCACAGGTTTGTTCACGTAGTAACAAAGCATTGCCAGCAGCATGAGAAGACAAGCCCTAAAGCACTAGCACTTTTCATGCCTTTTCTTGTAAGTTTGCTATTTTCCCACGAACCAAAGTGAGTCACATGGCCAAACCCAGGGACACCATGAATATCCATATCCAAGAGTCAGGTAATTCCAGTGGCCATTTTATAATATATCTCCTTCGCTGTATTTTTTTTTCTTTATTTTATTTTAGAGAGAGCAGTGGGGGGGGCGGGGGCAGAGGGAGAGAGAGAATCTCAAGCAGGCTCCACACTCAGCACAGAGCCTGACACGGGGCTCAATCTCATGACCCTGGGGTCATGACCTGAGCAGAAATCAAGAGTCAGACACTTAACTGACTGAGTCACCCAGGTGCCCATCCCTCAATGTATTTAAAGAAATGAAATACAAGCTTGAAATATGTGAAGAAAATAGGAAACAACAAAAAGATATTTAGCAGACAGTATCACTCTAAGATCTGGGCAAGAAAACAAGCAAGGCCGCTGCTCTGGACCACACGCTTTAGAGAGCCCTTATTATCACAAACACACATAAAGATAAATGTATTCAAGAACACACGAACACTACTGTCACTCAGGATCATGCACGTTCCATTCTTATAACTAACACCCTCCAGACTCCAGAAAGAGCATTACTGTTACCTTTCTTTTTGTCACCCAAAGTCAACTGCATCTGAAAGCTGCGATGCTGTCTGTGTTCTGCTTCAGCATAGGGAAGGGATTCAAGGGACAGAAATATGCTAAGGTTAGAATAAAGAAAACTTGTCAAGTCCTTTCTCTCAGTTGACATAGACTCAATAAATCCTTACAGAACAGTACTGCTTCCCAGAAATGACAAGCATCCGTTTATTTTTTGCGAGGGATAACCTGATAAAAGATTTAAAACAAACAACCAAAGACAAAAATGCATTTTTTTAAATAAAAGACATAACAGTATTTAAAACTCACTGGATATGTTTCAAAGCAAATTAAAGACAGAATTAATAAACTAGAAAGTAAATCAGAAGCCAGAATGCAGCTAAGAGAAACAAAAGATGCAAAATATTACAGGAGAAAAGGACTAGCCTGAGTCTAATCAGCGTTCCAGTAGGAGAGAAGATAAATGGAGTAGCAGTGATACGTGTAGACAGAATGATGGATAATTTTCCAAAATAATGGTCAAAACCAATACACAGATTCAAGAAAGTTAATGTACTCCAAGAAGAACACATAAAAACAACAAATATATCATAATAAAACAGCAGAAGAACAAAGACAAAAAAATCTTAAGTACCATCTAAGAGTAAAGACAAATTAACTTCAGAAGAGTTAGACTGGGGCACCTGGTTGGGTTAGTCAGAAGAGCATGCAACTCCTGATCTGGGGGTTATGAGTTGAAGCCCCATGTTGGGAGTAGAGATTACTTAAAAAAAATTTTTTTTAGTATTTATTTATTTATTTATTTATTTATTTTTAATTTGAGAGAGACAGAGCATGCATGGGTGAGGGGAGACAGAAGGCGAGAGAGAGAGACAGAGAGAGAGAGAGAGAGAGAGAGAAGGAATCTTAAGCAGGCTCCACACTCAGCACAGAGCCTGACGGGAGCCTCAGTCCCACAATCCTGGGATCATGACCTGAGCTGAAATCAACAGTCAGACGCTCAACCAACTGAGCCACTGGGAGATTACTAAAAAAAAAAAATCAGTGAACTTTAAAAAAAGAAGAAGAGTTAGACTGACAGTCAACAGCAATAAGGGAAACAAGGAAGCAGTGAAATGATATCCTCAATGTTCTATAAAAATGTAACTACCAATGTAGAGTTCTACAGACCAAAAATAGTCTTAAGAAGGACAAATAAAGACCTTTTCAGACAAACAAAAACAGAGTTTGTCTCCAGCAAATCCTCACTAAAAGAAATTCTCACAGGGGCGCCTGGGTGGCTCAGTCGGTTAAGCGTCCGACTTCGGCTCAGGTCATGATCTCACGGTCCGTGAGTTCGAGCCCCGCATCGGGCTCTGTGCTGACAGCTCAGAGCCTGGAGCCTGCTTCAGATTCTGTGTCTCCCTGTCTCTGACCCTCCCCCATTCATGCTCTGTCTCTCACTGTCTCAAAAATAAGTAAACATTAAAAATAAATAAATAAATAAATAAATAAATAAATAAAAAGATTTGACAAGTCCCAAGAATGGTGCCACCTAAGAAAATAAGTGCTTCAGTAACAGCTTCTTCATGTAGCTGTAAAACTAAAGAAAGGAAACCTCATTTAAAATGGATGGGGAGGCCAGAAGTGGGAGCCCTTGTGCCCTACCACTCCTTGATTACAGATCCCAAAAGGGAGAAGCCTACTTTACTACTCCAGGAGGAAGAATGAATTTCTCTTTGCCCAGCAACAAGCTCAGCCAATTAGAAAACACCACAACTCAGCCAATGAGACAGCGTCACCACCCTGAACTCCCCATTTCCTCTAATGGACTTTCATTCAAAGCAGCCCCTCCCAACTTCCTCCTTTTCTCTATAAAGTAATATTCCTCCCCAGACTTGTCTATGTTTTGCCATAGCTTGCATGTCCCTAATTGCAATTCCTCAGCTCGTCCCAAATAAGCTCATTTTTCTGGTCAAACAAATACAACTGGCTACTTTTCTTTTAAGGACACACCTAATATGCTAAGTGAAATAAGTCAGGCAGAGAAAGACAGTTACCATATGTTTTCATTCATATGTGGATCCTGAGAAACTTAACAGAGAACCATGGGGGAGGTGGGGGGGGGGCAAAAAAAGTTACAGAGAGGGAGGGAGGCAAACCATAATGAGACTTAAATACTGAGAACAAACTGAGGGTTGATGGAGGGTAGGGGAGAGGGAAAAGTGGGTGATGGGCATTGAGAGGGGCACCTGTTGGGATGAGCACTGGGTGTTGTATGGAAACCAATCTGACAATAAATTATATTTAATATAAAAAATAATAAAATAAAATGGAATTAAATCCAAAAAAAAAAAGAAAGGACACACCTCAGAAAGCAGGGTCAAAGGGACTTTGAGCCCAATTAAACTTGGGAAAACTCTAAGCTTTGCCACAGTAATGACTAAAAAGTTGGGAGAAAATTATTTAGAGGGCTAGTTAAAAGGATGAAGATTATTCAGACAAAAGTAGGAATAGTAAAAACCCTTTCCATCAGTATGAAGTGTTCTTTCTTTTTTTTTTTTTAAATTTAAAAAAAATTTTTTTTAACGTTTATTTATTTTTGAGACAGAGAGAGACAGAGCATGAACGGGGGAGGGTCAGAGAGAGGGAGACACTGAATCTGAAACAGGCTCCAGGCTCTGAGCCGTCAGCACAGAGCCCGACGCGGGGCTCGAACCCACGGACAGTGAGATCGTGACCTGAGCCGAAGTCGGACGCTTAGCCGACTGAGCCACCCAGGTGCCCCTGAAGTGTTCTTTCTTAAAGACTCCTAACAAGCTGTTCTCTTAAAATGGGTACACTTGTAACTCTGAGCCCTTCAACAAAAAATGTTTTCCCGTTTTATTGAGAAATAATACATCACTGTGTATAAGTTTAAGATGCACAGGGCACCAGGGTGGCTCAGTCGGTTGAGCATCTGACTTGGGCTCAGGTCATGATCTCACGGTTTGTGAGTTCAAGCCCCATATCGGGCTCCCTGCTATCAGTGCAGAGCCCACTTCGGATCCTCTGTCCCCCTCTCTCTCTGCCCCTTCCCTTCTCATGCTCTCTCAAAATGAATAAATATTTTTTTAAAAGATTTTTTTTAAAAAGAGGTACAGCATGACAGTTTGATTTACATATATTGCGAAATGATTTCCACAATAGGTTTGGCTGACATCTATCATCTCATAAAGATACAATAAAGAGAAAAGAAAGGAGAAAAGAAAAAATTTTCTCCTGTGATGAGAACTCTTAGGATCTACTTTCTTAACAACTTTCTCGTATATCATACAGCAGTGTTAACTGTAGTCATCATGTCCCACATTATATCCTTCGTACTTATAACCAGAAATTCGTACCTTTTGATCCCCTTCCTCCAATTCCCTCTCCCCCCCCCCCCCTCTGCCTTTTTTCAGATTCAGCATATAAGTGAAATCATATAGCATTTGTCTGTCTCTGTCCAACTTATTTCATTTAGCGTAATGCCCTCAAGATCCATCCATGTTGTCACAAATGGCAAGATTTCCTCATTTTTCATGACTGAACATATTCCATTGTATATATACACCACAACTTCATTATCCATTCATCCACCAATGGACTCCTAGGTTGTTTCCATTGTCTTTGCTATTGTAAATCATGCTGCTATGAACGTGGGGTGCATATATCTTTTTGAGTTAGCTCTTTTGTTTCCTTTGCATATATTCCCAAAAGTGGAATTGCAGGATCATATGGTAGCCCTATTTCTAATTTTTTGAGGATCCTTCATACTGTTTTCCACAATTGCTACACCAGTTTACAATCCTACCAACAGTACACAAGGGTTTCCTTTTCTCCACATCTCTGCCAGCCCTTGTTATTTCTTGTCTTTTTGATGATGGCCATTCTAACAGACATGAGGTAATATCTCATTGTGGCTTTAATTTGCATTTCCCTAATGACTAGCAATGTTGAGCATCTTTTTATCTTTTCTGTTGGCCTTTCGTGTATCTTCTTTGGGAAAGATGTCGATTCATGTCCTTTGCCCATTTTGTAATTGGGTTATTTGTATTTCGCTATTGAGTTGCATGAGTTCTTTATGTATTTTGGATATTAACTTTTCATCAGATATATAGTTTCAAATATTTTTCCCATTCCATAGTTGTCTTTTCACTTCGTAGACGGTCTTCTCTTTCTTTTTTTTTTTTTTTCTGTACACAAGCTTTTGAATTTGATGTAGTCCCATTTGTTTATTGTTTGTTGTGTTGTTTGTGGGCAAACTTTTTAGAACCAGACCTCAGAGCAGATTTTAAAACATGCCATGGTCAAATGCCCAGACAGACACTGGTGGTTGCCTATATTCACAATCATGCCCCCATCATCTTCCTAGCTAACAGAAGACTCATCTTCCAGCTCATACACAGCTACTGGCTTCAGAGAAATCTAGACCTTGCCCCCATCATGAATGACTTATTCATACTCTTATTTCCCTTACCAATCATTGGTTTAGACATGAGCAGTTACACGATTATGATAAATGAGACATGAAAGGAGGACTGCCAAGACAGAAAAGACTTCTGGGAGGTTTTCCACTGGCAGAAAGAGACAGCCCCTCTTCATCCAGTTGGAGTCAACATCTGCTTGTGAGGATGGGAATATGAGATGGGTAGAGCTGCCATCTCAGACCATGAGGAAAAAACCAGAGACGTATTCAGGCCCGTCAACTCACTGAGTATGGAAGAAAAGGAGTCCCTGATATCACCTTTGAATTTGAGCCGTTGAATTACCATTAGACCCATTTTGTTTCGGAGGGTATGTTTTCCATATTGTTTAGGTCAGTTGAGGCAGGATTTCTTATTAATATCCCAAAATACAGACCCAATTTAAAACTGGAGTCATGAGTGACTCTTATAACCTAATTCACCACTATGTGTTGTCGAGCCTTTTTAGCTTGTCTCACCCATCTCTCCCTCCCCTTGTAGATCTCACTGGCAATCCAGACGTGCAGAACATTTCACTTCTGGGTTACTCACTAAGGCAGCTTCTTAGTTCATCTCCAGCCTCCAGTCCCATTGGTTTACTATTTCTCATAGACGACGGCCCCCCGTGGCAAACATTTCAAGGCTCCCAATCTTGCCCAGTGAAGGTCAGCTAAATGCTTCACCTAGTTTTCAAAAATTTTAGCTGGAATTTTTCAGCATATGTTTAACTAGCCCAACTTCACATTTCAGGCAGACTTGCGCCCCACCGAGCAGTGTGGGTGGCACATTATCAAATGCCACTGCTGGACATGGCCTGCGCACAACCGGCCAGCCCTGCAGCGGCTCTTTCCAAAGGTCATGCTCTGCAGACGCTTCATCCGGAAGGAGGAGCGCAGTCTCCCTCACATCTCAGCTTTTGTCAGTGGTTGTTTCCCTCTGGAGTGTCTTCACCTTTTAGACTCCTTGCTCTTACTTTCTCTCTCATTTCTTCCACTTGAAATTCTTCTTTTTTTCTCTCTTGAGGACTTTTGGGGGTTTTTTTCTTTATTTTGACACTTAAAAAAAAGACCATTTTCATTCTCAACTCCCTAACTTTATTTTTAACATATTTTATATTCTTCTCACTTTCATACTTATCTTTTTATTTCAGTAGTTGTAGCTTTTCACATCTTCTATTTTCAATCTTTATTTCACCTCTCATTTTCAACGTTTTATTTTATTTACTTATTATTTCTCTTGAGACAGAGGGACAGATCATGAATAAGGGGGAGGCAGAGAGAGGGGGAGACACAGAATCTGAAGCAGGCTCCAGGCTCCCAGCTGTCAGCACAGAGCCCAACGCGGGGCTCAAAACCACAAACTGCAAGATCATAACCTGAGCCAAAGTCAGACGCTTAACCTACTGAGCCACCCAGGAACTCCTTTTTCAGTTTTTTCTTAAATGATTCTTTTTTTTTAATTCCATTTTTTTATTCTCTCAATAGGTTATGAACATTTTTCAGTTCTCTACACAGTCCTTTTATTTACAATAAATCTTCAGAAATAAGGTCACACTTGGTTGAGTGCTACAATTTTTTTTCCAGTCAGCTCCACACCCAACATGGGGCTTGAACTCATGACCCTGAGATCAAGAGTTGCGTGTTCTACTAACTGAGTCAGCCAGGTGCCCCTAGACGGTTCTTCATCTTAACTCTTTCAACCTTTTACCTCTCCCTATTTTTACCTTAGTCCCCCTTTTCTTCCTTTCCTATTTTTCTTACTTCTAATCAATTTTTCTTATGCCTACTCAGACATATGACTAGTGCACTATGATTGGAAAAGGCCCACACCACAAACAGGGAAGATGAGATTTACAAACTAAGCCAACTGGGTAGCTCTCCCAAGTAGCAACCAGCTCACCTAAAACACCCGAACTAAGGAGAAAAGAAGGTTGTTTTCCTCCACATCAAGGAGAAGTCCCAGGGAGGAGCACTGCAAAGTGGCAAAAGGTAGATTCTCTCTTGCCTCTCCTCCCAAAATGGACACTATCATCCAACCACGCGACAAAATTTGTTGAAGATCTTTTATGTTCTAGGCACTGGGGATACAGAGTTAACAAGACAGATGTGATTTTCTGCTCCTCTGGTGCCTATATTTTAGCAGAGAAAGGGAGACAGGCAACACGTGAATAAAATAAGTGCTTTGAAGAAAAGAAAACAAGACACTGTGCCTTTAAAGGGGATGAGGAGAGAGGTCAAAGTAGGTTCTCTGAGAAAGTGACGTCAGAGGTAAGAGGTGATTGAAATGACTCAAGCAAGCATGTGACTATCTAAAAGGGAGCAGAGGGGTGCCTGGGTGGCTCAGTCGGTTAAGCGTCCGACTTCGGCTCAGGTCATGATCTCACGGTCTGTGAGTTCGAGCCCCGCGTCAGGCTCTGTGCTGACTGCTCAGAGTCTGGAGCCTGTTTCAGATTCTGTGTCTCCCTCTCTCTCTGACCCTCCCCCGTTCATGCTCTGTCTCTCTCTCTCTCTGAAAAATAAATAAACGTTAAAAAAATTTTTTTAAAAAATAAATAAAAGGGAGCAGAAAGTAATAGCAAAAGCAAGTGCGAAGAGCCTAAGAACAAACTTGGCTTGTTGGGAGAACAGAAAGACCAGGAGGGCTTAGAACCTAGTGAGCAAGGGGGAGCCTGGACACAGGCAAAGTGAGGCTCAATCCCCCCGGAGGTCCTCCCCCACCACAACACGTCCGGGCCCCTTGCAGGGCCCTACATGGAGGAGCTCTCTCCGCAGGGCCACACCTGCCCCGTTTGTACAGCCTCACATTGCACGGGGATTCTTGCTCACGTAGGATTACCAGTTCCACAAATGAGTACAAACTGGCATTATCCTTACATTTGGTCATTTAGGATGCCTCAAGGATAAATTCCTAACCTGGCCCTTTAAAGTTGCTGGATAGGGGCACGTGACGGGCTCCATCAGTGGAGCATGTGACTCTTGACCTCTAGGTTGTGAGGTGTTTTTTTGTTTTTTTGTTTTAAGGTTTGGGATTTTTTTTTAATTCTTATTTTTAGAGACAGAGTGAGAGCAGGGGAGATGGACAGAGGGAGAGAGAGCGAGAATTTAAGGCAGGCTCCACACTCAGCCTGGAGCCCCACACAAGGCTCCATCCCATGACTCTGGGATTAGGACCTGAGCCAAAATCAAGAGTCGGACGCTCAACCGACTGAGACACCCAGGTGTCCCCGAGATTGTGAGTTTGAGCCCCATGTTGGGTATAGAGATTACTTAAAAATAAAATCTTAGGATCACCTGAGTGGCTCAGTTGGTTAAGCAGCCAACTTCGGCTCAGGTCATGATCTCGTGACCTGTGGGTTCGAGCCCGGCATCGGGCTCTGTGCTGACAGCTCAGAACCTGGAGCCTGCTTCGGATTCTGTCTCTCTCTCTCTCTCTCTCTTTCTCTGGCCCTCCCCAACTTGTGTTCTCTTTCTCCCTCTCTCAAAAATAAATAAACAATTTTTTTAATAATAAAATCCTAAAAGAATAAATAAAAATAAAGATGCTGGATGGTTCCTAAACTGCAGGGTGTTCCTAAACTTCATGGAGAGTTTTTTTTTTTCTTAGAGCCCTTAATGTGTTTGCAGAAGTAAAACCTGGAATATCGGAAAATATTGTTTTTATTTATTTATTTTTAACGCTTATTTATTTTTGAGAGAGAGAGAGAGAGAGAGAGAGAGAGAGAGTATGTGTGTGTGAGCAGGTGAGGGGTAGAGAGAGGGAGACACAAAATCCAAAGCAGGCTCCAGACTCCAAGCTGTCAGCACAGAGCTGGGCTTGAACTCATAAACCGCGAGATCATGACCTGAGCCGAAGTCAGACGCTTAACCGACTGAGCCTCCAAGGCACCCCATGGAAAAGATTGTTTTTAAATTTGAGGGTTCAATAGGTACACAATATTAAAACTGAACAATATTAGAAAGCTAACATCGGGCAGCCCTTGTCCCAGAAAAGGAAACTTAGTCATTGAGAACCACATTATACACAAAATAAAAACAAAATAAGTAAAAAATATGCAGTCGCTGGCCTTATTGTGTACTTCAGGACAGACAGAAGCCACTGTTCCCTGCCAGTGAGTGGCTTCCTCCAGACTGGGCAAGGCAACCCCACCCCCTCAAAGGGTCTGAGAAGGAGTGGGATTTGCAGGCAATCATGGCCAGGCTGCCTGCACTGGAATGTACCCACGGGTCACTCAGCCAAAGAAAGATTCCCAACCTAATCTTGGGAAGGGTAAACTGGGCAAAACTGGGAGTAATCTGAGGATCTGGCCCTTCCAGGAGGGAATGGCTGGCATAGATGCTGCTCTCTGATTCTGGGTGACAGGATAAACATAGGAGAAAAGCTTTATGACATGGGTCTAGGCAATGATTTTTTTAATACGACACCAAAAAGCACAAGAAACAAAATAAAAAATAAACGAGTGGGACTACATCAAACTAAAAACCTTTTGCACAGCAAAAAAACAAACAAACAACAAAATGAAAAGATGACCTACAGAATGAGAAGAAAATACATGCAAATCATACATCTGATAAGGGTTTAATATCAAACAACTCAATAGCAAAAAAACAAAATAAACAATCCAATTAAAAATGGGCAAAGGAGGGGCACCTGGGTGGCTCAGTCGGTTGGGCATCCAACTTCAGCTCAGGTCATGATCTCACAGTCTGTGAGTTCGAGCCCCACATCGGGCTCTGTGCTCACAGCTCGGAGCCTGGAGCCTGCTTCCAACTCTGTCTCCCTCTCTCTCTGCCCCTCCCCTGCTCATGCTCTGTCTCTCTCTGTCTCAAAAATAAATAAAAACATTAATTTTTTTTTTTTAATGGGCAAAGGAGGCACCTGGGTGGCTCAGTTGGTTAAGCATCCAACTCTTGATTTTGGTTCATGTCATGATCTCACAATTTGTGAGTTTGAGCCCCAGGTCAGGCTTTGCGTTAACAGCACAGAGCTTGCTTGGAATTCTCTCTCTCTCTCTCTCTCTCTCTCTCTCTCTCTCTCTCTCTCCCTCTGTCCCTCCCTCACCCCTTAAATAAGATGAGCAAAGGACATGAATAGACATTCTTCGAAAAAGGATATGTGAATGGTCACATAGGTACATGAAAAGGTGCTTGACGATCCTCTAATTATCAGGGAAATGTAAATCAGAATTGCAGTAAGAATTCACCTCACACCTGTTAGAATGGCCATTACCAAAACGACAAGAGGTAACAAATGCTAGTGAGGACGTGGAGAAAAGGAAATGCTTGTGCACCATTGTTGGGATTGTAAGTTGATACAAGCACTATGGAAAACAGTATGAAGGATCCTAAAAAACTAAAAGGTAGAACTATGATCCAGGAACTTATGATCCAGGATTTCCATTTTTCCATTTCACCATGTCTAAGAGATATCTGCACTCCCATGTCCATTGCAACATTATTTACAATACCCAAGACAGGGAAACAACCTCTGTCCACTGACTGATGAACGGATAAAGAAAATGTGGTGTACATATACAAGGGGATATTATTCACCCTTACAAATGAAGGGGATCCTGCCATTTGAGACAACATTGAGGGCATTATGCTAAGTGAAATAAGTCAGATAGAGAAAGAGAAACAATATATGATCTCACTCATATGTGGAATCTAAAAAAAATAGAATAAAATAAAACTCATAAAAAAAAAAGAGATCAGATGTGTGGTTACCAGAGGGAGAAGGGAGGGAATGTTCTACACGGGTAGTCAAAAGATAGCCTTCCAGTTATGAAATAAATAAGTACTGTGGGGGTGGGCACACCTGGCTGGCTCAGTCAGAAAAGCATGTGGCTCTTGATCGTGGGGTTATGAGCTCGAGCCCCGTGTTGGCTGCCAAGATTCCTTAAATAAATAAAAATGTAAAAAAAAAAAAAAAGTACTAGAGATGTAATGTACCCCATGATAACTGTAGCATCAACACAGCTATAGGTGCGCCTAGCCGGTTCAGTTGGTAGGGCATGCAACTTTTGATCTCACGGTTGGAAGTTCGAGCCCCACGTTAGGTGTAGAGATTACCTAAAAACAAAATCTTTAAAAAAACATAGCTATATAGTATATATATATTTTTTAAGGTTTTATTTATTTTTGAGACAGAGAGAGACAGAGCATGAACAGGGGAGGGGCAGAGAGAGAGGGAGACACAGAATCGGAAGCAGGCTCCAGGCTCTGAGCCATCAGCCCAGAGCCCGACGCGGGGTTCGAACCCACAGACCGCGAGATCGTGACCTGAGCTGAAGTCGGAGGCTTAACCGACTGAGCCACCCAGGCGCCCCCATAGCTATATAGTATATTTAAAAGTTGTTGAGAGTGAATCATAAGAGTTCTCATCACAAGAGAAGAAAAACTTTTTTCTTCCTTTTTTTTTGTATCTATAAGAGACGATGGATGTTAACTAAACTTTTTGTGGTTATCACTTCACAGTATATTTAAGTCAGGTCATTGTGCCGTATACCTTAAACATACACAATATTGTATGTCAATTATATCTCAATAAAACTGAAAAAGATTAATCTCCTACAAAAAAAAAAAAAAAAGAAGAGGAGGGAAGGAGGGAGGAAGTCAGGAAGAGAAAAAGGAAAGAAAAGAAATAAACCTTTACCAAATAGCCCATACTGTACTAGGTGTTTTCAAAAGCATTAGTTCTAAATTACCTGCCTTTAAAGTCAGAAATAGTCTCCCTGACATTAATCGTAAGCAAGGCCAGATTTTTTAAGCCCTAAAGCTTTGAACATGAATTAATTTGTCCTCTAAATCCAGGTCTCTCTCAAACAGATGATGTTAATGCCCAAGGGGGTTATGAGATCAAGATCTGTGTGTGCATTTAAATTCCTCATCTTGCCTCAATTTCAAAATAGATGTTCAAGTATCTAACCCTTAAATCCGCTTACAGGGAGATAGATGTTTTTGTCTCCAACTTCCTCTTCTCTGTGTGTGGGACTGAGTAGTAGGACAGATACCAAAAAACCCCTGAATGGCTGCTGTGTCACATAAAGAGCTGCAATCTTAGGAAACTTCACGCCTATGTGGTTTATGTACTCTGCATTTGTACCTAGTGAGAATTAGTTGAAGGGGCTAGAAATGTTTGCCCTTTGAAAAAGGTAGATGTTTGAAAGACTGAGTGCTGAAGAGAGACTAGCTTTACTTTGTGTACATCGGGCAGACAGGGCTAGGATATAGAAGCGGCAGGGAAGCCGTCCAGCAGTTAGAACTCTTCCACGATGGATGGGCTGCCTGCGGAGACAATGTGTGCCCTCCATGGGAAGTATTCATGCAGAAGCTAGAACATCTGTCAGGGGTGCCATAATTAGTATTTCCACCTAAACTGGAAAATTGAACTAAACCAGTGGTTTCCAAATATCTGTCCAGCTATGACAGTCTCCACTGATCTGAGACAAAATGATTTTAAAAAAGCAATGTCATGAATTTTTCCCAGAGCTCACTTTATTGAATTTAAAGGACTGCTTTTAGGGGTATCTGGCCAGCTCAATCGGTGAAACATACGACTCTTGACCTCAGGGATGTAAGTTCGAGCTCCACATTGGGTATAAAGATTATTGAAAAATAAAAATGTTTAGGGGCACCTGGGTGGCTCAGTTGGTTGAGCATTCAACTCTTGATTTCCACTTGGGTCCTGATCCCAGGGTCGTGGGATAGAGCTCCACATCAGGCTCCATACTCAGCATGGAGCCTGAGATATTTTCTCTTCTCTCTCTCTCTCTCTCTCTCTCTCTCTCTCTCTCAAAATAAATAAAATAAAAATAAGAACCCTTAAAAAAACAAATAAAGGCTTACTCTTAGTTCTGAGATTACACAGAATGAATCCTTCCTACCTTGTCATCATTAGTCTCCACACTTCTATGAAATAGTGGTCTAGGAGATGACAGTCGCTGCTTTGTTTTTTATTTATATGGCAAAAGTAAAAATAGCATCACTATGTTGACTACCCCCCAATTTTTCATCTATGTTAATAGCCCATAGAATTCAAAAGTCAGGGGACTGTTAGACTATAGTCTAACTCAATTCAGACTACATTCAAACTCAAAAGTCACCCAGTTAGTTGTTCAAACCAAAACCTTGGGGTACGGTCATCTCAAAATGTTGAGCCTTCTCCTTCCCTCAACCACAACATCCATGACATACGAGCCTGTCACATTGACTCTATGTTTACAATATGCCCCAAAGTGGCCCTTTTATCCTGCAAGATGCCCCTAGCCTAAGCCCCCACCATCTCTCCCACCAGGTCCACTGTAGCAGCTTCCTAACCAGCCTCCGTGGTCCACTCTTCGCCCAGCACTTCAGTTCATTCTCCACTCAGCAATCAGAGGAATTATGTCTTCAGGTCATGATCTTCCCCTTAAAGCCCTCCAATGGCTTCACATCCCACCTGGAATAAAATCCAAATTCCTTATCATGAGAGAATACCCTAAAATATCTTGCCCTGCCTCTCTCTTCAGCCTCAATTTATCCTTTATGTCCATATATACGGCCTTTCAGTCCTTCCAACAAACCAGTCTGGCTTCTGCTTCAGGACCTGGCACTTGTTTTTCCTTCTGGTTTGAAGACTCTTTCCCAGGATCCTCCAGAGCAGATTCCTTCTCCTCACCATTCAGACCTCAAATGTCACCTCTTTCAAAATCTTCCGAGGCGTGCCTGAGTGGCTCAGTTGGCTAAGTGACCAACTCTTGGTTTCGGCTCAGGTCGTGGTCTCACGGTTTATGAGTTTGAGCTCCGAATCAGGATCTGAGCTGGCAGTGCAGATCCTGCTTGGGATTCATATTCTCTCTCTCTCTCTCTCTCTCTCTCTCTCTTTCTCTCTCTGCCCCCCCCCCCATGCTCATGTGTGCTTGCTCTTGCACTCTCTCTCTAAATAAACTAAAACAAAACAAAACAAAACAAAACTTTCAAGACTACCCGTCTACATCAACCCCTCTCCCACCCCAGTGCCTCTTTAACTTAACAAATGTCTGTTTTGCTTTCTTATAACATGTATTTATAGTTTAAATTGCTTTGTCCACTTATTCATATGTTTATTGCCTGTTTTCCATTCTAGAAGGAAAGCTTCCCTAGGGCAGGGGCACCTGGGTGGCTCAGTCAGTTAAGCTGCCTACTTGGGCTCAGGTCATGATCTCATGGTTCATGAGATCGAGACCCCGTTGGGCTTGGTGCTGACAGCATGGAGCCTGGTTGGGATTTTCTCTCTCCCTTCTCTCCGCCCTTCCCCTGCTTGCTCTCTCTCTCTCTCTCTCTCTCAAATAAATAAACATTTTTTTAAATAAAAAATAAATTTATAAAATAGAAGGAAAGCTTCCCTAGGGCAGCAGCCACATCTGCTTGCCCGTTTCTGTATTCCCAGCTAAGGAAGGGAACAGCACCCAGGCAGGTAAATGAATGAATGAAAACCTTCTGAGTCTAAGATTCCAAGACCCGTTTTCTCTTCCAAAATGTCTTTCTATGAACAAATACACTGAAAGAAAGCGTCATTTATTGGAGAAGAATAAGCAAGGTGACCTCTAGTTCTGAGCCAAAACAAAATACAAGTTGTCATAGTATTGTGTCTGTTTTGTTTTGTGTCACAGAGAAGCAGGGATCATGGGGATTTCCCCTCCAGAGCAGGTTGAAGCAATGAGCGAACAGAAGCAAACCTAAAAGGGAGGCCCTCAAAAATGCTGATGTCTCAGAATATACTCAGAGATGGACTGAGGAATGAAGTCATGATTAGAATACTTACAACAAGAGCACGGAGATTATCTAGTACTGGGCACTCATCTGAGCGCTATGTGTCCATTAACTTGCTTAAATGCTCCCCACAACCCTACGAGGAAAATACTGTTGTTATTCTTCAAGTCAGCTACAGAAGAAAAAACAAAAACTCAAGGCTCTGACATGGTTTCTCACACTCCCTGACTGTCACTGGTAGATTCAGTGCCCGTTCAGATTTTTTTCCTTCCAGCTTCTCTCAACATCATTCGGAAAGTGGAGGGGGGGACATCTTTATCCCTTTCTCACGCAAAGATTAATTCCAGTCACAAATATAATCTGTCGTGCCCTATAATTTTCCGCGACAGGATGTGAATTTGTAACTTCTGTGAGACAAGTTAGGCAAATAAGCGCACCGAAAAGAATGTATAAAATAGAGTGCAGTAGCCACCGGAAACCAGAACGACAATAGCCCTCGTGTGGTCAGTTGTGGCGGTAACCTGCCGGAAGGTGGCCTCCTCATGCGCAGGGGGTCAGGGTCTCGTCAGGAAGAAGTGCACAGCTGCTCCTGATCCTGCTCCAAGAGCTGACTCTGCTGCCAGAGGCCAAGAGCTTCCCTTTAATTGCCTCTCTCCTGCCCCCATTCATTAACATATGTCCCTCCACATGACACAGAGAAAAAACACTCCCTCTGGAAACGGGCCACTCCACTCGGAAGGACGGCCCTTAGAGCCCTGCCTGGATAACACTTTTGTATGTGGTAGTGAGTAACAATATGGCTGGCTAGCACCTTTTCATTCACAGCACCACTGACGTATGTCTATATGGAAGAAGAAAGAAAAAAAAAAAAAAGATATTCCCAGATTAAGTGGCACATTTGGTGGGAGAGACACCCGAAGCAAGATGAGAAGGGGGCAGGGGACATGCATTCAGGAGGCATGAAAGAGGCATTTCTTCATTTACTTAAGTAACATTAGGAGAACCTCATCCCCAAAGTAAAAAGCTCTGGGCGGGCCTTGGACAATTCCGCATAGAAGGCCACGGCTACTGAGCCCGGTGGGCGCTGATGTGTCCTGTTGTCCTAAGGATAACGAGGACAGAGCACACAGCTTGGTCTCTGAGCTCAGGCTGAATATGAGAGTTTAAGAACCAGGTTTCAGATCAATTTCTAAGTGGACAGACTTAATGTATTGGCACTTAGAGCCAAGAAACACATTCCTTTTATAGAACGCATTTGTGTTCCAGAAAGACGCTATGCGCATCAGTTTCAAATTACTGACTGGCTTTTGCTTCTCAGGGATTCAACGTATCATTTTTAAGCTGATCTCTACCTTTTTAAAGACAAGCTGTACGTTTCTTTAAAAGACTAAATGATTACTGGCGATGGTTGCACAACAATGCAAATGTACTCAATGCCAGTGAACTACAGACACTTGGAAACGGTTAACAGGTCAGTTTTATGTTACCACAATTTTGTAAGATTTTTACTTGGAAGGAAAAGGAAATGGAAGCATATTTGAAAGTTTCATCTTTAATGATACAGTGAGGAGACATAACGATACTACCAACAGTGTTTTACATATATTTCAATATTAAAATGACAAAACAACAAAGAAGAGAGTTACTAAAACTAATGCAAAATATTTTGTTTTCATGCATAATGTTTGCATGAGGACCCACAACTTGTAATAGCACAAAGTGCAGGTATTTTCTCCTGAAGGTGGGACTAAAACATTGAACAAATCATAAGGTTTTTTAACAAATCAAAAATCAAATCTTTCAGGGGCGCCTCAGTGGCTCAGTCTGTTGAGCGACCAACTCTTGATTTCAACTCAGATCATGATCTCATGGTTTGTGGGACTGAGCCCCAAGATGGTCTCTGTGCTGATAACCAAGAGCCTGCTTGGGATTCTCACTCCCTCTTTCTCTGCCCCCCCCCCCCCCCCCCCCGTCTCTCTCTCTCTCAAAATAAATAAATGAACTTTAAATGATCAAATCTCTTAGAATTCTGGTGATTTTAGCTCTCTAAAATGATAGAAAATACTGTTTCAATAAAATTCTGAATCGCTTTGTGAAAATCTCTTTAAAAGTTTTCAGATTTGCTTGACATCATCAATGGAACAAAACAGTCTGGGGAGGCCCTGGGTGGCTCAGTCAGTTAAGTATCTGACTCTTGGTTTCAGCTCAGGTCATGATGTCACGTTTTCATGAGTTTGAGCCCCGCATTAGGCTCTGCACGGGCAGCCGCAGAGCCTGTTTGGGATTCTCTCTCTCCTCTCTCTCTGTCCCACCCCCACTCGTGCTGCCTGTCTCTCTCAAGATAATAAAACTTAAAAAAAAACAAAAACCAAACAGAGTCTAGAAATAAATACAAATTCACTCAGGAATTTAGTATTCAATAAAGGTGGATTTCAAATAAACAAGGAAAAGATAAATTCATTAATAAATAATATTATGACAATTGAGTAGACATCAGAAAAAAAAAAAAATTAAAGGGGCACCTGAGTGGCTCAGTTGGTTAAACACCAGACTCTAGGTTTGAGCTCAGGTCATGATCTCACGGTTGGTAAGTTCGAACCCTGCATCGGGCCCTGTGCTGACAGCTCAGAGCCTGGAGGCTGCTTCGGATTCTGTGTCTCCCTCTTGCTCTGCCCCTCCCCTGCTCATGCTCTGTCTGTCTGTCTGTCTCTCTCTCTCTCTCTCTCTCAAAAATAAATAAAACATTTTTAAAATTTTTTAAAAAAGAAATAAAATCTTAAAAACAAAAATAGGTAAAAGGGTAAATAGTTTATGTAGAACAAGTACAAAGGTCTTTTACACATATTAAAAAATGTTCAGGGGGCACCCGGGTGATTCAGTCGGTTAAGCACCGGACTCTTACTTTCAACTCAGATCATCATCTCACGGTTTTGTAGGTTTGAGCCCCGCATCAGGCTCTGCGTTGGCAGCACGGAGCCTTCTTGAGATTCTCTCTCCCTCTCTGTCTGCCCCTTCCCTGCTCACTCTGTCTCTCTTAAATAAATAAATAAAACTTTTAAAAAAATGTTTCCTTAATTTAAAAAATGATAATTAGGGGCGCCTGGGTGGCTCAGTCGGTTAAGCGGCCGACTTCAGCTCAGGTCACGATCTCGCGGTCCGTGAGTTCGAGCCCCGCGTCGGGCTCTGGGCTGATGGCTCAGAGCCTGGAGCCTGCTTCCAATTCTGTGTCTCCCTCTCTCTCTGCCCCTCCCCCGTTCATGCTCTGTCTCTCTCTGTCTCAAAAATAAATAAACGTTAAAAAAAATTTAAAAAATAAAAAAATAAAAATAAAAAATGATAATTAAAACCACAATGAGATGCCATTATCACTTTCATATGAGCAAGTACCAGTTGGTGAGAAAATGGGCAAACCAGCACTGTGTATATTGTTGGTGGAAATAAAAATTTACACAGCTTTTTCGGAGGAGCTATTTGGAAATACATATGAAAAACATCTAGCGTACGTTCTGTTGGGCCTAGCAATTCCATATTTAAAAACTCGTCATACAGTTATGCTCACACTTATAAAAAATGCTGTTTGTATAAGAATTTTCACTCCAGGGGTGCCTGGGTAGCTCAGTCGGTTAAGCATCTGACTTTGGCTCAGGCCACGATCTCACAGTTCATGGGTTTAAGCCATGCATCGGGCTCCACACTGACAGTCCAGAGCCTGCTTGGGATTCTCTTTCTCTCCCTCTCTCTCTGCCCTCCTCCCCCCGTCATGCTTTCTCTCTCTCAAAATAAATAAACTTAATTTTTTTTTTCTTTTCACTCCAACCAACACAACGTCCGGCTGAAGAAGGGCTTTGGTAAATGGAATATTATGTAGCTATTGAAAGGAACTATGTGGTTCTATATGTAATATATCCAGTATCTACAATGCAAAAAACAAGGTGCAGAACAGTATGTATATGCCACCATTTGTGTGTGTATAACTTTTAAAGAGATACACACACACACACACACACACACACACACACACACACACCATACATGCTCAAAATGTGCTGTAGAATGGTCTAAAATGACACACAAGAAACAGTGGTTGCTTCTGTAAAGAGGAAATAAATAGCAAGGGGAATAACAGAAAAACTTCCTTTTGAACATAAACTCCTAGGGGGACCTGGCTGGCTCAGTTAGAACATGAAACTCTTGATCTCAGGGTTGTGAGTTCAAGCCCCACGTGGGTATAGAGATGACCTAAAAATAAAATCATTAAAAAAAAAAACTCGTAAGATCTTTTGAACTTTGTTCAGCCTGGAGATTCCAGACGGAAGAAAAAAAATTTTTAAGGGACAAGGTAATCAATATCAATGTCTTACCTACACACACTGATTAATTAGCTCTAAGTTTAAATGGTTGGATTGATATTTTTAGAAAAGAAACTGAAACACAACCCTCACCAACAACAATACAGGATAAGAGCAATGAAACAATTTCATCAGGAGAAGTCATGAAGAAAAAAATGTAAGAACAAAGACAAGTGAATAGAATAAAAATTTTTTTGGCCAGTTGTCTAAAACACTCTAAGATTTCAGAAAGTCTTTGAAGCAGGAGGGCAAAACAATAACAACCTGTATTTAGGAAATGAAAAATTTGTTAAGTATTTTCAGATATAGATGGGTTTCATGTAGTTTTAAAACACAGCTCTCAGGTTCTCCTCCCCATTAATCCTTGAGCTGTCACCCCAATACGTGTACGTACAAATTTCATTCTCATCCCAGGCATGCATACTTATCAATAATCACAACTTATCTGGATAGGCAGGCAGTGTGGGAAGTTGCTAACAACCCTTTCAATTTGGCCGTTAAGGGTATTAGTTCTCCCTTATTGTTTACAGGAAATGTTTCCTGCTAAGGCCAGCCTGACAGCTTCTAACCAAAGTATCATAAAGCTGGAGCCCAGACCTCCGTGTTGTCTCCAAGGAAAGCAAGGGAGACGGGTCCGGATGCCTGCCAAACACTGCCAGGGCAGGCCGGGGTCCCCTTCTTCTCTCTGCCGCAGAACAGCAGGAGCAAGCAGAAAAGAGGTGGGATGGCACTTTGCCCTTGAGAGAGCAACAGAAAACACTTGACGTGGTTCAGACCAGAAAAGAAAAACTACGTGAGAAAAGAATTTCAATTCTCCAGAGCCCTTTCCAGAGATTGCTAGGTCACAGCTGGTAAGTCTATTTGGTCATTTTATTGTTATACATGAAATACTGATTTGCCCAAGTGGAAAGAAAACAAATTGGTTATAAGACCTGTCCCCAACCTACCTTTCCAATCTAATGTCTCATTCTTCCCCTGCATGAACTCTCATTTCCCCACCTCCTCACCCTTGCTTACCCTGCCTGTCTCAATCACAAGATACCGTGAAAAGCTTCCCACCCTTCAAGCCCCTTTTCAAATCCCAGTACCCTTCCCAAACCTCCTTGGAACACCCAAGTCCCATGAGATATCTCTGAATACTAAGACATTAAACATTTTTTTAAGTTTATTTATTTATTTTGAGAGAGAGAGAGAGAGAGAGAGAGCACGCACATGGGGGAGAAGCAGAGAGAGAAAGGGAGAGAGAGAATTCCAAGCAGGCTCCACGCTACCAGCGTGGAGCCTGTCTGGGGCTTGAACTCATGAACCGTGAGATCATGACCTGAGTTGAGATTAAGAGTCAGATGCTTAACTGACTGAGCCACCCAGGCACCCCTACATTTAATATTTTATATTAAATATACACACACACGTATCTACATTGTGCATCTAGGTAATTAGACACAGCAATTAACCCTAACAGGCAATTGAACATAACGGTCCTGGGATTGGAATCCCCATGTCATCCCTCACTGTGGCTCTGAGGAATTTTAGCTTCTCTAAACCTCATTAGAAGACCCACATTTAAGAACTGCTACTCATTGGGGCGCCTGGGTGGCGCAGTCGGTTAAGCGTCTGACTTCAGCTCAGGTCATGATCTCACAGTTCGTGAGTTTGAGCCCCGCATTGGGCTGTGTGCTGACAGCTTGAAGACTGGAGACTGCTTCCAATTCTGTGTCTCCCTCTCTCTCTGCCCTCTTCTGCTTGTGCTCTCTCTCGCTCTCAAAAATAAATATTTAAAAAAAAAAAAAAAAAAAAAACTGCTACTCATCAAAAAAAAATTTTTTTTTAAGAATAAAATATAAAAAAAAAAAGAACTAATACTCATCAGTTCATTCACTTTGCTCAGGTATTTACTGAGAGGCAAATATGTACCAGGCCCAGGAGGAAAATAAAATGAACAAGATCCCACCTCCGTAAGTATCTAATGTATGAACAGGATCAGTGAAATGTAGGTATATTCTAAGTAGAGTCCAAATCATAAAAGAAGCCACAATTAACTAATAAATCATTCCAATGGCAGAAGACTTTGGTGGATGGTTTTCCAGAATATTTTTATGATGATGTTTTGTAGCAGATGACAAAACTATGATCATGAAGAATATTTTGTGAATGGAATTGTTTAAATTAAATTTCTGGTCAGGGCGCCTGGGTGGCTTAGTCGGGTGAATGCCTGACTTCGGCTCAGGTCATGATCTCTCGGTTTGTGAGTTCGAGCCCCGTGTTGGGCCCTGTGCTGACAGCTCGGGGCCTGGAGCCTGCTTTGGATTCTGTGTCTCTCTCTCTCTCTATCTGCCCCCCTCCCCCCGCTCTTGCTCTCTCTCTGTCTCTCACAAATAAATAAACGTTAAAAAAAAATTTTTTTTTAATTTCTGGTGACAAGAGCATACATTCTAGGTCCCTATTTTTTCTCAAATTTTTATTTCTTAAAGAAATAAAATAATTGAAGTAAAGTAAACAATTAAAGTAAAATAAGTTTAAAATTAATCATTAAAAATATTTTAAAATTATATTAAATATATTTATATATTAAATAATTTATGTATAACATAAGTATTATAAATATTATTTATTATTTAAATATAATATATTTTATATTACATATTTATATTTATTATAGATTGTATATATAATTTATATATTAAAGATACTTAAAATAATTAAAGTAAAGCAAATAATTTGTTTGTTTGTTTTTTTATTTTTTTTTTTTAATTTTTTTTTTCAACGTTTTTTTATTTATTTTTGGGACAGAGAGAGACAGAGCATGAACGGGGGAGGGGCAGAGAGAGAGGGAGACACAGAATCGGAAACAGGCTCCAGGCTCGGAGCCATCAGCCCAGAGCCCGACGCGGGGCTCGAACTCACGGACCGCGAGATCGTGACCTGGCTGAAGTCGGACGCTTAACCGACTGCGCCACCCAGGCGCCCCGCAAATAATTTGTTTTTAATACAAACATTTTCCCTTGACTGTGCACCAAATAGTGCTTTTACATACATTATACATGTTTGTACATACATGTATAAACAAGTTATATACAAATATAAATATTTTATATAAATATAGCAATTCATCTTTCCTCGATGACTAAGGATTTTGCCAGGCCTCAGTCACAGTACTAGACATAAGTGTCATTATAATATACTCTACCCACAATGCTATATCTGAAATAAGAAATACAAAAATAAGAAACTGAGCTGAATGTATACCCGAATCAGGATATCCCGAAATTGCCTTAATTGATATATTTTTAATACATTTAAAATGGGAAGTGTTCTTAAGAGTGGCCTGTTTTACTGAATTAACACTCGGCAAATACTTGAGTATCTGCTCAACTCTGGTCTAAGTGCTAAAAGGTAGGCTTGGAAGTGGAGCAAATCTGAAGACAATCGGTTCCTAATGAAGAGAAAATCTGCTCTAGTTAAATCAGTAACAATACAAGCCAAAAAACTGATTCTCTCGTCTATCTTTACAAGAACGGCGTTAAAACTTTACTTCCTTATTCACAGAGCAGCTGTCTCGAGTATGCACTCCCTCTCTCACTTTGCAGAGATCCTTTTCTACCTAGCAACTGATAAACAACAACAGCAAAAAACCTTTGTCATTGACCAGATCTCCATTTCGAAACAGGCATAAATTCACTGGTCTTACTTTTAGCTACTAAAACCGCATCTTAGCAGAGAGAGAGGGAAAAGAATATAATTTTTAAAGCACATCAGCCTTCAACTTGTATGAACTCCACTGAAGAAGAGAGAGTCACAAAGAATGAAAAAGAAGAAAAAGCAGGACTTAATGACACATTTAACTATTGAACAGAAACGTCTGCTGTTTTCCTAGTTGCTATAGCTCATGGTAGGACAGGGAATGATAGATTTTAAAAAGCAACAACACCTTGGGATGATGTTTTATTAAAAAACAGCCATGTGAGGGGCACCTGAGTGGCTCAGTTGGTTAAGAGTCCAACTCTTGATTTCAGCTCAGGTCATGATCTCACAGTTTGTGAGTTCGAGCCCCACATGGGGCTGAGTGCTGATAGTGTGAACCTGCTTGGGATTCTCTCTCTCCCTCTCTCTGCCCCTCCTGTAATTGCTCCCTCTCTCTTTCAAAACAAATCAATCAACTTAAAAAAATTAAAACAAAAAACAGCAATGTGAGCCCATGCTTGAAAAGCCTATAGAGAAACCCCTCAGGTGTGCCTCTCACTGTCCTGACCTCACCAGGCTCAGGGTAAGGGGACTGGTTCCGACACTTAAATCTTCCTTTCTAGGGAACTTTGTAAAGGTCTTCAAAGCAATTTTCCTCCTCTCAAATTCAACCTCCCAACACCCCTACGTTGGTTGGTATGCTTCACACAAGAAAGCTGACCCTAAGAGGGATTTAGTAACTTATCCAAGGTCGTGGTGAGTTTTCAACAAGTCCGGGAATCAAATCCAGGTTTCCGGCCTCTACTGTCTGGTTCCCCTCACATGTTGGAAGACATTCTTTCCCTCACCCCATCTCTCTCCTTGTTCTATTCTCAGATGGTGCTTATGCCCACGCTGAAAATAGAATCTCTTGATCGCTGCCAAAAGCTCTTCCCTTCATTGCCCAACACAGGGAGAGTCAAGAGAATATGGCAATGACCCATTCAGGCTTATCTCCAGATGTCCCCCCAATTACAGCTGCCAGATTTAGCAAACAGTAATAGAGAATGCCTGGTGAATTTAAAATTCAGATAAGCAATGAGTAATTGTTTAGTGTAAGTATGGTCCATACAATAATTGGGACATGCTTATACCAAACACTTATTTACTTATCTGAAATTCAAATTTCAGATATTGTATCCTGTATTGTATCTGGCCACCCTATCCTCACTCATCTCCACTTCTACCCTCGTACCCCCAAACAGGAACACATTAAGGGCAGGTAACTCAACCAACACACAGGGAACAACACACAGATACTTGGGAAGGTTGTTCTCAATGCAATTATGCAAAATGCTTCTCCAGTCCAAACTTCAGCGATTTAGTTCATAGGTACTTTATAATAAGCTTTAATTAAAAAAAAATACGACGCAATTTATGGAGGTTTTTTAACTGCACAAGTAACAGTGTGTGTATTTTCCAATGATGGCTGTAACAATATCTCTCCTCTCACTTTTCTACAATGCGACCAAGAAGTGGTGTTGATGTCCCTTCTCCCTTGAATGTGGATGAACCTGTGATCTGTACCCAAGAGAAGCAGAAGTGATACCACACAACTTCCAAGGCCGACTCAGAAAAGGCAGTGCGGTGTCTGGTCCCCCACTGGACCGCTCATACCCGAAGCCCTAAGCTATCATATCAGGAGTCCAACTACACTGGGGCCACCAGGCTGGGATGGAGCCACAACACATGGAAAGGCCGCATGGAGACGCTCCGCAGGTAGATCCAGTCTTCAAATCCTCCTAGCCTAGGGGTCCCTCATGTGAGTGAAGTGGCCTTCAGATAATCCCAGCCCCCATCTGTTGAGTCACCCCCAGACTTCCAGTTTCTTCCCAGCTGAGGCCTGACACAAAATAAGTAGATACAAGCTGTCCCTACCCTGACCTTTCTAAATTCCCGACCCACAGAACTTACCAACATAGTAAAACAACTGTTGCTTTTATGCCACTAAATTTACAATGGCCTGTTCCGCAGCAACTAACTAAAGCCTAATACATGCTCATCACAGAAATGTTTCGAAAAGAGAAAATAATCACCTGTAATTCTACATAAAAAGGCAATTGCTTTCAAAATTTTTGAGATATGTGCTTCCAATATTTTCTGTGGCTAGATGCACACTTCTTCCTTCTTAAACAAACATGGTATCATAGCACTGGTCTGATTTTTTACTTCAGCAGAATTACTTGAAAAAAATTTTTTCCCATCTCCTTGAACAAGTTCATCTTTGACAATAACAACCACAATAGCTATTACTGAACGTTTAGGTTGTTTCTAATTTTTTACAATTGTCAATACAGATGCACTAAATATCTCTCCACCCATCTGGTTTTTGCCTTAGTTAAATTTCTATAAGCGTAATCGGTAGGTTAAAAGGCTCGCATATTTTTTAAAGCATTGGATACCTACAAACCTCGGTCTAGAAACAGCTGTTCTTTTTATTAATGGGTCAAATCCTTTTACACTGCCAACAACGATGTATGCTTGTTCACTTTTTCACATTCTTACCAGCAACAGGTACTCTGATTACTTAAAGTTTTGCCAATTTTATGAACAAAAATGATAATTCATTGTTGTGTACTACCTAGTACTTTTTCATGTTTACCAGCCATTTGAATTTCCTTTTTGGCCTCATGTCCAAAGCGCCTGGCTGGTTCAGTTGGAAGGGCATGTGACTCCTGACCTCAGAGTCATGAGTTCAAGCCCTTTGTTGGTGTAGAGATTACTAAAAACATAAGCAAACAGGGGCACCTGGGTGGCTCAGTCGGTTAAGTGTCTGACTTCGGCTCAGGTCATGATCTCTCGGTCCGTGGGTTCAAGCCCCGCGTCGGGCTCTGTGCTGACAGCTCAGAGCCTGGAGCCTGTTTCAGATTCTGTGTCTCCTTCTCTCTGTGACCCTCCCCCATTCATGCTCTATCTCTCTCTGTCTCAAAAATAAATAAATGTTAAAAAAAATTAAAAAAAAAAAAAACATAAGCAAACATTTTAAAAAATAAAATAAAAAATAAATTGCCTCATGTCCTTTGCCCATTTTTATATTGGAATATTTGTTGTCTCTTAGTGATTTATAAAAGCTCTTTGGATGTTAATGATATTAATCCTTAATATATTAATAATATATGTACCAAAAATGTTCTAGTTAGTCATTTACCTTTTATTGAATAGGCATTACAAATACCAAATACATTTGAAAGACAAAATAGCAGGGGCCCCTGGGTGGCTCAGTCAGTTAAGCGTCTGACTTTGGCTCAGGTCATGATCTTGCAGTTCGTGGGTTCAGCCCCACGTCGGGCTCTGTGCTGATAGCTCAGTGCCTGGAGCCTGCTTTGGATTCTGTGTCTCCCTCTCTCTCTGCCCCTACCCTGCTCGTGCTCTCTCTCTCTCTCAAAAATAAATAAACATAAAAAAAAAAAAAGAAAGAGAATATAGCATCTATGAAATTGAATGCTGTTATATGCTTGGCTATACCCTGAAATGCCAGCTTATTATCATCCCTAGAAAGCATATTTATGGGTGTTTATCAAGTTCAGGAAAAGAAACTAAACCCAAGAAGCATAGATGAGCAAAAATTAAAGCACACATACTGAAGCCAATATGTAGCACTCCAGTTGAAACAAAAAGAGAAGTGACTTAACAACACAAGCTTTACTAATAAAAATTATTATAACAATAACCAAGATTTACTCAGACACATTGCTAAGCACTTATATGCATTTTCTTATATAATTCTCACAATCACCCTTTAGAGAGGTACAGTTAATATTTCCAATTTATAACTGAGGAAACCAGGCTTAGCGGGGGTCAAATGACTAGTAAATGCTATCCTTTGAGGCCTGGCCTCATGCGTCAGCCTGAGTTCTCAAACACTAAACATTACTGCTTCCCCTGGACACCCTGCCTCACCTCTCCAAGCCTCAACTTTTATCCTTCATCTTTTGAAGATTAACTGACATCATGTATACGTGGTGCTTAGCACAGTGCCTGTCACGTAATCCACCCTTGATAATGGCACGTCACCAAAGACAAGTGTCGGTGAGGATGTGCACGAATTGTAACTCTCGTGCGCTGTTGGTGGGAATGCAAAAGGTGCAATCGTTATGGAAAACAGTATAAAAGATCCCCAGAAAATGAAAAATAGAATTGCCATACGATCCAGCAATCCCGCTTTTGGGTATTTATCTAAAAGAATTGAAATCAGGATCTTCAAGAAATAGAAGCCCTCCCATCTTCACTGAAACACTACTTCTAGAAACCAAAATGTGGACATAGCCCAAATATCCATAAATGGATGAATGGATAAAATGTGGTAAATACACAATGGAATACCATTCAGCCTTTAAAAAAGTAAATCCTGGGGCGCCTGGGTGGCTCAGTCGGTTAAGCGTCCGACTTCAGCTCAGGTCATGATCTCACAGTTTGTGAGTTTGAGCTCCACGTCGGGCTCTGTGCTGACGGCTCAGAACCTGGAGCCTGCTTCGGATTCTGGGTCTCCCTCTCTCTCTCTCTGCTCCTCCCCTGCTTGCACTCTGTCCTTCTCTCCCTCAAAATAATAAACATTAAAAAATGTTTAAAATAAAATAAATAAAAAAGTAAATCCTGGGGTTCCTGGCTGGCTCAATCAGTTAAGTATCTGACTCTTGATTTAGGCTCAGGTTATAACTCACGGTCATGGGATCAAGCCCCATGTCGGGCTCCACACTGAGCATAGAGTCTGCTTAAGATTTTCTCTCTCTCTCTCTCTCCCTCAGTCCCTCCCCTGCACTCGCTCTCCCTCTCTCTCTCTCTCTCAAAAAAAAAGGGTAAATCCTGGTGTGCTTAGCTGTCTCAGTTGGAAGAGCAAAAGAGCAAACGACTATTGATCTCAAGGTCACAAAATCTTGCCCGACATTGGGTATAGAGATTACTAAAAAAAAAAAATTAAAACAAAATAAACTGTAATAAATAGATAGCATCCTTCATATGCTATAACATGGATGAACCTTGAGGACACTGTGCTAAATAATATATGTTAACATGTCACAGAAATACAAATACTGCATGATTCCACTCACATGAGATTTCTAAAATAGCCAAAGTCATAGAATAAAGAGTGGAGAAAGAAATGAGAAGGTACTAATAAACAGGCATAGTTTCAAAAAAAAAAAAAAAAAAAAACAGGCATAGTTTCAGTTAAGCAAGAAGAAAATTTTTAGAGATTCGCTGTATGACATTGTACCTTCAGTCATCACTACTGTATTGTACACTTAAAAATGTGTTAGGAGGCTAGCTCTCATATTAAGTATCCTTATCACATTAAAATAGACAAAGAGTAGCCTATAGAACTAAAAAAACAGTGGGGGCGCCTGGCTGGCTCAGTCGGTAGACCATACGACTCTAGATCTCAGGGTCGTGAGTCCAAGCCTTGTGTTGGGAGTAGAGACTACTTAAAAGAAAAAAGTGTATATCATCATCCTTATTATCCCCACATGATCTCTATCACACCAGGAGAGCTGCACCAGCATATAAATACACCTTCCTAGGGGCACCTGGATGGCTCCGTCCGTTAAGTGTCTAACTTCCAATCAGGTCACGATCTCACAGTCTGTGGGTTTGAGCCCCGCGTTGAGCTTTGTGTTAAAGGCTCGAAGCCCGGAGCCTACTTCTGATTCTCTCTCTCTCTCTCTCTCTCTCTCTCTCTCTCTCTCTCTCCCCCCCCCCCCCACTCATGCTCTCTCTCTCAAAAATAAATAAACATTTAAAATATTTTTTAAATGTTTTTAATGTTTATTTATTTTTGAGAGAGAGAGAGAGAGAGTGTGCAAGCAGGGAGGCGCAGAGAGAGAGGGAGACACAGAATCTGAAGCAGGTTCTGGGCTCTGAGCTGTCAGCACAGAGCTCGATGCAGGACTTGAACTCACAGACCATGAGATCATGACCCAAGTGGAAGTCAGACACTTAACCGACTGAGCCACACAGGTGCCCCAAAAACAAATAAACATTTTTTAAAATTTTTAAATACACCTTTCTACATCAATAGTCATTTTTCCCCTAATCATGCCCACCAGTAAATTTTTAACACTTACAGATATGCTGTTCATGCGCCATGTCCCTTCGGAGGGCCACAAACCAATGTACTCTGTTGAAATAGCTGAAATATTTTTGTCCCTGCTCCCCAACCCAAGAATCAGTTATCACTCCCTTGGGAGTGATCTTGCCCCACCAAGTTCCCAAACCTCCCTCCTTGAGAATGCTTGGTCTATGCTGACCAGGAAAGCCTCTGACGGGCATGTCTGGTGAAACCTGCGATTCCCACATACATCTTAACATGGTTCCTCCACACAATAGTGACCATGCAAATCACAGAAGACACAGGACAGCCCACTTAAAACCCAGCCCCAACTCTGACATTTAGAAGCTTCGTAAAAAGAAACATACAAGTTGGGAATGCAAGCTGGTGCGGCCACTGTGGAAAACCGTATGGAGGTTCCTCAAAAAAAAACAAAAATAGAACTACCCTACGACCCAGCAATTGCACTACTAGGCATTTATGCGAGGGATACAGGTGTGCTGTTTCCAAGGGACACATGCACCCCCATGTTTATAGCAGCACTATCAACAACAGCCAAAGGATGGAAAGAGCCCAAATGTCCATCGATGGATGAATGGATAAAGAAGATGTGGTATGTATAGACAATGGAGTCTTACTCAGCAGTCAGAAAGAATGAAATCTTGCCATTTGCAACTACATGGATGGAACTGGAGGGTATTATGCTAAGCGAAATTAGCCAGTCAGAGAAAGACAGATATCGGAAGACTTCACTCATATGATGACTTTAAGACACAGAACAGATGAACACAAGGGAAGGGAAGCAAAAATAATATAAAAACAGGGAAGGGGACAAAATATAAGAGACTCAAACATGGAGAACAAACAGAGGGTTACCAGAGGGGGTGTGGGAGAGGGAATGGGCTAAATGGGTAAGGGGCATTAAAGAATCTACTCCTGAAATCATTGTTGTACTATATGCTAACTAACTGAGATGTAAGTTTAAAAAATAAAATTAAAAAAAGAAAAGAAAAGAAACATACAAGTTAAGTCAAAAATTTGATCTATTTTTTTCTTCTACTTTCAAAGAGGAAAGAATTATCACTGATAATTTTTTTAAAGGATAAGGCTGGACAAATTATCAAGTCTGGGCTAAATCAATATGACCTTCCATGTGTTTTACCCACTGTTATATGATATATAATTGACCAATGATGAAAATCAACAGAGAAGAGATGCTACACAAGAGCTCGGAGTTATTAAATCATAGGCTAACAAGCCTCCTGCATTGCATTGCAAGATTGCCAGTTCTCTGTCTCCTACGTTTCAATTTAAATAATCTAATGTTCTGCTCAAGGTCAGAAAGATCCCGTGTTCGTGCACTGTGATGAGGTGAGGTTTTCGCTGAGTGTTAAGAAATAATAATGATCATTTAACAAGTAGGACAGAAGATAATCCATTGCTGAAAATAGTATCCACAACCAGCTGGAAAGGTTGACTATGGAAGAAAATGTACTCAGACAAATGCCAGTGGCTTGACACTTTGCCAGATTTTTCTTCTTCCTGGTGTGTGTTTTGGACCAAATTCTTCTTATACACCAAACACGGTCCCACCTCACCCTCAAGTTAGTTCAATGAATTGTGCTTTAGTAGCACATGTCCTCAGCCTACGATGAGGCAATATTAACAAAAATACCCCAGCATGCGAAATTCATCCTTACCGTAAGAATCTTGTTGAGGATATCGTTCACTACATAATACAACATGCTCTACAAGACAGTAGAAATGTATCTTTGCTTTCAGCCCCAGTAATAGTTGTACTTCTCCTAAGCAGCCAGTTTATTTTTAGATACAAACCATGAACAGGAGACCCTTGGCATTGGCAGATTTGATATTTGCCAATTTCAACGTTCAAAAGAGACAAATCAGATGGGTCTCAAGTTCAACTCACAACCACCAAAGCTGGGATGGGGTATGAAACTCGTGCTAATAAGTGGGTCTGATGCCCCAGTGTGCACACATTAGTACAGCATTGTTCGCTGAGGTATCAGAGTGAGCCTCATTGTTCTTTGCCACCTGCCATGTCTGATCATGCTTAACTCCTCATCTGGCTGCTAGAAAACTCAGAGTCAATTTTATATTTCCCTTCTGAAGTGAATTCAATGTCACTGCATTGATTCTGGGCACCAACCCCCTTCTCCTTAAGGATTCCATCTTAATGCAGTTAAGTTCAGAGTTTCCAGGCACCCTTTCGAACAGTGTTACTCCACCCTGGACAAAGTCAGAGAGCTCAGCTCTGGAGGACCCCTGAGCTGGGCTCTGCAACAGGACCAAAATGAACAGGCCAGAGTGGCTCTCCTTAGTTCAGTGCCACTCCACGACCAGAAATGCTCACTTCAAAAAAAGAGTTCCATCTTGGCTGAAGAGAAGGATGAGGAAAAATAAAGAAGTGGAAATACTCATCTTTCACCCACACTGAGAAAAAAAGAGGGCATCTTTCCCAGCAAATAAGGGGGAGAGTGCCAATTCCAGCACATTGAGTTTTGAGAATAACTTCTGGGTATTTCCAGCAAAGGCACTCAGCAAAGTGGTCTACCTCCTAAGGGGAAATCCAGAGACAGCACATGTTGGTTGCCAACTCAGCTCCAGAATGTCTATACAGAAGGCACTTAGGGTAACATTCTGGGTGGAAGCCGGGAGGGATTCAGAGCTGTGTTTCCATGGAAGGAGAGACGGAATGGAATTGCCCAGAGAAATCCACAGAGCTTTAGCACCCTTCCCAACAAGCCACCCTCTAGAACAGTCACCAAAAATAGGTCACATGGGGCGTCTGGCTGGCTCAGTCAGCAGAGCACGCAACTCTTGATCTCGGGGTCGTAAGTTGAAGCCCAATGTTGGGTGCAGAGATTACTTAAAAATAAAATCTTTCAAAAAACTGGTCAAATACTTCCAGCAATTAAGACCCGTTTTATTAATGATTTCCCCCAATACTATTACAGGTTCTGTCTGTACTTCAGACATTCACTGAATAAGTTCATTTTAAGTGCCTTTCATGGGCCAGCAAGATGCCAGACGCTGGGGAGACTTGAAACATGTAAATCTAGTTTGTGTCCACAATGAATTTACCATTTACAAGTGTATTTAGACAAAGACACAAATTACCATATTCTGCAAGTCTGAACATCGCCAATGCTATCAGAAAGGCACAAATAGCTTACGGCAGAAAAGGAAAGTTCACATGTTGCTGAGGAGAATAATGAAGAAACCATTTGTGGTTAGGGGCTCGCCATACCACTCCCGGCTTGGCTAACCGTTAGTCTAGGGCAGTCTCCAGAGACCTACAAAAGCCCCATGATCACAGACATCGAAATGTCATCTGAGGCAAGAACTGATAAAATCCATTACAATTAATCTTGCAGAACTTCCAGACTTGACTCTAGGACCTTGGGTATCTTGAATCCTCATGACAGCCACACAAGGGAAGCATTATTATTCTCACAGATAAACTGAGTGCAGTGGTCACCCATTAAATGTCATCACTGGGGTGCCTAGCTGGCTCAGTCAGAACACATGACTCTTGATCTCGGGGTTGTGAGTTTGAGCCTCATATTGGGTGTAGATATTACTTAAATAAATGAAATTTAAAATACATACATACATACATACATATCATCATAGTCAGGATTTGAACCTAAGTCTATCAAAGTCACCCATGTTATTCTCGTTATTCCATCCTGCTTCTCGCAACTTCCTAGTAATTGTATTTTACCAAAAGACAATGTTTTGAAGGGAAAAGTATTTAAGAGCCAAAGGAGCAAAGCCTTGGAAAACACTGGGCTTTTCCAGGGGAAGGGAGGGATTTTTGTTAAGATGGTCTGATGATACATCCCAAAGGCACACAGACTTCGTTATTCTCAGGGCTCATATTTATCTGGCTATAATTTTTCCTTCAGCAAAACCACTAGTTATCAGCCTGTTTTGAATATTAATAATAAGAGTTTTTGGATGACCATATATGAGTAGCTAGACTCTTTGTACTGAAAGCTAAGTGTCCTAACAGGAAAACACTGTGCATCTCTTTTCCAAAAATCCTGTAGGTGGCATCCGTGCACTGGTTTCAGCTAAAGGAAACACCTGCCCTTTCAGGAATCACATTAGGCAAACAGCATACATCAAATGTAGCAACTCTTTTCTTTCTAAGTGAGAAAGACAGCCGTATAGCCTTGTTCCCCGTACCTTCTCCCTTTTAATAACACTTATGTTCACCTGGTGAAGATATAACCTGTGTACTGAAGGGTAAGTGCCAGATTCCAGACACCTCAAAGCCTCAGCAGATGACCATATGACCTTGAGTTCCTTTTTAGAAAACGATAAGGGTGATCTAGACAGCCTCTAATGTCCCTTCTAAATTCAAAAATTTTACTTTGCCTCCCGCCTCCCCCCCAAAGAATCCTAAGTGATCACAAAGGGAGAAAAAAAAAAAGATTTTGTAAAGTCAAAGTTGAAAGGGACTATGAGAGTGATCCAGGTCAAAAAGCCATTCTGTTCTCAGAAGTCCTCTTTCGTATCTCCCCAGAAGACTGTTGGCCTCCAGGAGTCACCAGTTCATGAATTCACAGGACAGCCCATATGACTGCTGGAAAGTTCTTAATGCTGAGTTGCCACGCTGGGCCTAATCCTGTATTCTCTGGTAAGACTCACTCCATGGGCCAACTCTCCATTTACCTGGAAGCAGAGATCATGCCCCCATTGGGCTTCATATACTCTTACATACACGCAAACCCCCAGAGCCTGTCCATATCCCTGTTCATTCTTTTTTTTAATTTTATTTTTATTTTAAGTAATCACTACACTCAACATGGGGCCCAAACTCACAACTGAGACCAAAAGTCATGTGCTCTATCAAATGAGCCAGCCGGGCACCACTGTCTACATCCCTTTTAATCCTGCTACCTAGAAGTGAATGAAATGTTCCAGATAAGTATAACTAAAATGGAGTAGAACAAAACTGTCGACTCCCTTCTTCCAAATACTGTACCTTTATTATTTCACATTATTAATAGCACATTGCACTACTAATTCCTAAACAGCCGGAGCCAATTGAAACTTCTAAAGCAACATGGTCCAATATGGCAGCCACTAGCCACATGTAGTTATCGAGTACTTAATATGTGGTCAGTGCATTTGAGGAACTGAATTATTTTACTTTTATATAATTAAATTAAACTGAAAAACAGATACTTAGTTCAATTACTGGAAAGCTTTTATTTTTTTTTTTTAAGTTTTATTTATTTAAGAAATCTCTACACCCAACGTGGGGCTCCAACTCATGACCCTGAGATCAAGAGTCGCATGCTCTTCTAACTGAACCAGCCAGGTGCCCCATAAATCTTTTAAATAAGTTGGAAACTTCATAGGAATCTACTTTTTCACCTGTAAATTTTATGAAATCTAAGTACAGATCAAGTATTTCCAGTGAAAATTTTGCTTCTGGATTGAGATGTGTTCTCTGTTTAAAATACACACTTGGATTTCAATGATTTCATGTAAGAAGTATAAATACCTCAATCATTTTTATATTGATTATATGTTGAAGTAATATTTTTGATAAATTGACTTTGATAAAATACATGATTAAAACTAATTTTATCTAAATCTTTTTACTTTTATTAATGGACTTACTAGAAAATGTAAAATTACATAGATAGCTTGTATTACTCTATTAGACCATGCTGCTTCAAATTACCCAAAGTAGCTGCCAATCTCTATTTCCTGTGCAAATCTATCCAGTTGGGTTTTCAGTTTCTAGTGTAGAACTTTATATTAACTCCCTTTACGATTCTATTTCTTGGGTCTGATTTGTAATTTTAACCAGACAATATGGCCTTTTGGAACTCTGATCCCATATATTTATAAACCCCTTCAACTTCATGTTATCCACAAATATGATAAGTAAACTTTATTTATATTCATCTAAGCCTTTGATTAAAATATGGACAAAGTCAAAGCTGAAGACATTATCAGAAACCATCTTTCATGTTAGAAATGACCCATTAATTAAGCATCACCTTGGATATGTTTTTTCTTTTATTAGCTAACTAATAATTCAGCTAATTGCAATAGTATACAATCTGTAGTTTTCCATCATGTACTATGTTGCTCTGATCTGCCTATCTCCTGACAAAGAGATGATGGGTGGAAAATTCAGGACAATCAGTGAAGCTCAGGGTCAGGGTCAGGGTAGGCCTGGGGCTGGGAATGAGGCATCTAAGGAGACAAAGACAGGGCAGTGGCTGAGATAAGCAAGGCTGCAGCTTGAGAGAGCAGACCATCTCAAACTGCCTTGGGCTCTCAGATAACAGGGTGAGAATGCAGGGGCCTCTGGGACCTGACTGATAGAACTGAGACCTTCACGTAAGCTTGCCAGGTGGGAGGCAGGTACTCAGAGTGAAGTCCAGGGTGAGCCAGCCCTTCCCTTTGGCTCTCAGTTCCCTTGGTCTCCCTTGTCTTAGGGTCGGAGAATCTTAAAGGACTCTTACACATTCTTTCACTCAAATTTCTAGTCTGTTCTGCATCATCCCTGAGAAATTGGAGGTGCCACTCATCTAGTCGCTGCTGGACACCTCCGCCAGCAGGGGGCTCACTATTTCACCGGGAAATGTTCATTGGCAAAAAAAAAAAAAAAAAAAATTCAAAGTGTTAAGCACCCTTCTTCCTTAAATTAAGTGGAAATCTGACTCCTTAAAACTTCAGCTCACTGGTCTTATTTCTGCCTTTTGAATAAACTGAATTCTTCATCGACATAACAGGTACAGTTATACATCAAGGTAGTAAGTGACCTTCTTAATTCTGTTCAGATCCAGGTGATCCTAATACTTTCAGTCATTCTTTATTAGAAATGACTTTTAATCTCTTCACCATCCTAGGTGCCCTCCTCCAACACACAGAAGAGTAAGCCTACCGACACCCCTCATAAAGTACAGCACCCTGTACTGAGCACAGTACTCCTGCAATGTACCAACTCCTTTCCTCCTTGACGCTATCCTCCCTCTAACAGCTAAGGAATTGAGGCAGTCACAGTGTTGACACATTCAGAACTCGCTATCTATTCAAGCACATAGGTGATATTATGCAATACTATTTATTGCACGGGTACCCCTGCATATTGCAGCTTGACAGACAATACTATTCAATGTGGCACCTTGTTCCCTGGAATCCAGAAGTATCCTCAGATTCCTTCTCAACACAATCTCCAGTCAGCCACTGACAGCTGACACAGAAGCAGCCCATTTGGCACCTGAAATACAACTTTCCAAAACATCTGGTTTACTCCGAATATTGAACCTCAGTTGCCAGTTTGGTGGCAACCAGAGAACAAGACGTTATGAGCCTTAGTCTCCCTCGCTGAGTGTGTGTGTTGCACACAGTGCAAAAGTTCAAAACCAGAACGCTCCATTTCCATGCTCTACTCGAAGGTGCCAAGTGAAACCTTCTCCCCCCTGTTCCTTTGCGGCTGGTTTTTATCTGACAAATAAGTCCAGTTTCATCACCTCCATAACATAGTGCTTAACAAAATATCTATGACACCATCCAAATATTTCCCTTCGTGTTATTTTTCTTTTAGTATTGCTCCTGACAGTTACTGGAAACTATCTGTTTTATTATCTGATGTCTTTATCGAATGGACTTTTATGTTCTCTCTTTAGTTTCATTCCATTTCATATCAAAATAGCTGCTTTTTCAAATTCCTGTGCACTATCTTTTTATGCCCACTTCAGTTATAAACTTGCATTGGGATTCTGTGGGGCACAAGCAGTAGGCAATGTGAAAATGCGTCACCACTCAAACTAGCCTGTTCTTCAATTCATGTAATTTCTTACGGGATCAGTAGGCTCCATGATTAACAACTAGCATGTTCTTTTTTCATTTTCATTGTCACAGAAGCCATTAGGGCCAGGACAGAAGACCTGAATCCTTTAAGACCATAAACTGGTACCAAGCTTTTGTTTTCCCCTGCTGAGTCTCTCACAGGTCTATGCAGCGAGTAGAGCGTGGAAATGTAGTGTTCTGGTTTTGAACTTTTGCACTGTGTGCAACACGCACACTCAGCGAGGGAGACTAAGGCTCATAACGTCTTGTTCTCTGGTTCCCACCAAACTGGCAACTGAGGTTCAATATTCGGAGTAAACCAGATCTTTTGGAAAGCTATATTTCAGTTCACCGGCAAGGGGCAAGTCTTTGGTGTTTCTGAAGCGGTGTTTTAGTCGAATGATGTCCTGGGGGCTAAGAATGCAGAATTTTACACACCCAGCTTAATCCCACCATTACAGAACTCAGTGTCACCAAAGGTCAGACTACATTAAGTAGATGTTGAGCTGCTGGCCAGCCTCATTTACCCAGACACATGTGAGCCGGATATTCTAGTTAACAGAATATGATTCACATAATTTCTTCAGCTCTCCCTATCCTTTATCCAGCCACCGTATTATTGGGGACATGATACTCTGCTAGACAGTCTACACCCTAATTGAAATTACCCAAAGACAACAGCGTGATGAAGTGGTTTGAGCATAGAAGCTGCAAAGAGAGATCCATTTTCCAATCCAACTAGGAGGTTAATGATTATATGTCACTCTGGAAAATCATCACCTCTTTGTAGAAATGAAAACTAAGTCCAAATGCATGTTGCTTTGTGTTGGGTCAGACCCTCTAACCTTTGGAGGGGAGAGGTCAAGGCCTCATTCCCACCCTGCACTCTTACCCCTATAAGGGAGCTCTGATAAAGGACAAAACAGTGCCCGCAAGATGCAAAATTTAGAAACAGTACTAGAGAGTAGAACTTTCTGTGGGAGGAGAAACAGAGCTTGAAAGTCCCTGCACGAGAAAACAGGTGTAGGGAAGAGGGACTTATTCTCCCCCAACTGGACCAGCAGGACCCCCATGGTGCCCATGTTAAAGGAAACAAACCCAGAGCAGGTAGATTACGGCCAGCTCTCCCTTAGGCCTTAGGACAGGAGGAAAAAGGAAATCTAAGGTTCCCACACCATCTTCCTCAGCTCAGCAACAGGACAGACGTGATAGAGGCTTGGGGCAAACTTGCAGCAAGAATAAAAAGAGGATTTGCCTGCCTGGTCCTCTACCCTGGGAACCACGCCTCTCTCTAGGGGCTAAGAAGGGGCTTGGGACTGTGGGACATGGAAACGTGTCTCCCATAACGCCTGACATTCTGGAACCAGGCAGCACTTTAGTATAGTGAAGAGTAGAATCCTGGGGAGCTGGTTTTCCATCTTGGCTTAGGCTTCTACCAACTGTGTGACCTTGAGCCTCAGGAAAGTCATCTATAAAATGGAGATAATATTATCCACCTCAAAGGAGTAAGACTGGAAGGGTTGAAGCTCTCATAAAGAGATTATCGGGAAGTGAGTGCAAAATAAGAGTTCCATAAATATGAGCCATTGTGATTATAATGAAGCTTTTCAAGCTGAGGTTAGAACACACCATTTGGTGTCAGCATAATCAGGGCCCTTAATTCATATTATAAATACCCACATGGAGCCTCAGAAAGGTGAGCATTAGGTGACAAACACCCTGGGGCAGCCCCCAGGGAGAATATTTAATAACTGAGGAAGCTTCTGGGTAAGGTCTTGTTATCAGTCACATCGATTTCCACCTCCACCCTCTGCAACGGCAGCTCAGAATCTGAAACCTAGTAAATCCTAGTTGCTGGTGACTGAAAAGTGGAAAAACTGCACAAAAGTCCTGACCTTGTGGTGCTGATGTTCTAGTGCAGGCAAAGAAACAAGTAAATAAACCAATCCAAAGGTTATACACAATGGTTTAAGTATCACGAAGAAAAACCGCAAGGTAAAAGAATAGAGAGTGCTGAGTGCTTAGGTCGAGCAGGCTACACAGTCTCAGAAGAGACCCACTGGAGCAGCGAACGGACTGCAAGGAAAAAACTGGGAATATGGGAGGTGAGCTCCCCACAGAGGAGCGACAAGTGCAAAGTTCCTGAGGCAGCGCTTGGTACTCCGGGCATGGGGAAGCCATTGCGTAGAACACGCAATAAATACTGGGTGATTGAAGGAATGGTACCAAGGCCGAGATAAAGACTTAGGGTTTGGGGGTGCCCGGGTGGCTCAGTCCGTTAAGCCTCTTACTCTTGGTTTCGGCTCAGGTCATGATCTCACGGTTCCTGAGATCAAGCCCCACATGGGGATCTCCTCTGACAGCATGGAGCCTGCTTAGGATTCTGTCTCCCTCTCTCTCTGTCCCTCCCCCACTCATTCTCTCTCTCTCAAAATAAATTAATTTTTTAAAAAGACTTGCAGTTTGTTCTTTTTTAAAAAAAAATTTTTTTAATGTTTATTATTTATTTTTGAGAGAGAGATTGACAGAGTGCAAGCAGGGGAGGGGCAGAGAGAGAGGGAGACACAGAATCTGAAGCAGGCTCCGGGCTCTGAGCTGTCAGCACAGAGCTCAATGCGGGGCTCGAACTCAGGAATCACAAGATCCTGACCTGCGCCAAAGTCAGATGCTTCACCAACATGAGCCACCCAGGCGTCCCAACTTGCAATTTGTTCTAAAGGCAATGGAACTTTGAGGATATTTGGAGCAGGAAAATGATATGCTCAAATTCATGGTTTTGATTGCTTAAGTACTGTGAGGGGGAAAAAAAGACCAAGATTTAATGAAAGAATGGATGATTGAATGAATTTCAGAGTCCATAACTCCTGCTTTTGACAACGAGGATTTTTCAGGTGGTACAATTCAAACCAGAAGCTGTTCTGCTAATATGAGAGAGTAGAACGGTATCCTCACTACATCCCACCCCTACCCTGTGGCTCAGAGTGACCCTAGGGGAAAACAAGTCAGCTGTGGTGCAGTACAGCGGGAGCCCCTCCCAGCAAAAGTCAGGGGACTTGCCCATGTTAGCAAACCTCACTCTACAGAACTCTGAGCAAGCAAACTGGCCTGCAACAGATCCTGAGAAGCTGCAGGAAAGGAGACAGAAAAGAACCAGGATAGCCAAGGGGATCTGGGCGCAACTGACAGCAATGGCTCCTGAGACACACGCCCAGCTGATGATCCCACCAGCTTCCTCGTGAGGAAGTAGAGGTTAAAGTCAGAGCCAATTTGTAAGGTCATTGTGGTAGAGAAACTCCTGTTTAAGGCAATCGTTTCAGAAAGCAGAAGTCTTGCCCAATCGTGTAGTCCAGCCATTCTGTTATTTTTTTCAAGTAAGCACCAGCCCAATGTGGGGCTTGAACTCAGACCCCAAGATCAAGAGTCACATGCTCCACCAACTAAGCCAGCCAAGCACCCTTCAATTAAACTTTTTTTTTAAGTTTTTTTTTGGGGGGGGGGGGCGCTTGGGTGGCTTGGTTGCTTGAGCATCTGACTTCAGCTCAGTTCATGTTGTCACGGTTCGTGGGTTCGAGCCCACGTCAGGCTCTGTGCTGACAGCTCAGAGCCTGGAGCCTGCTTTGGATTCTGCATCTCCCTCTCTCTCTGCACCTCCCCTGCTCTCATTCTGTCTGTCTGTCTGTCTGTCTCTCTCTCTCTCTCTCAAAGATGAATAAATATTAAAAAAAAAAAAAAAGTTTATTTATTTGGGAGGGGGGGGGCAGAGAGAGAGGGAGAAAGAGAATCCCAATCCAGCTCCACACCCAGTGTGGGGTCAGACACGGGGCTCTGTCTCACATCCATGAGATCATGACCTGAGCTGAAATCAAGAGTTGGATGCTTAACAGACTGAGCCACCCAGGCACCCCTCAGTTAAACTTTCTGATGTTATTATAAGGTCCTGAATTAAAGAAACTCTTAAGGGACTGATAAAGTGAGCAATCTCATGGAGTAGAGACTAATGAAATTGTCAAGCAGAGCAGAGCACCCCCTAAAGAACAGCACCTTAGTGCTACCGTGTTCCACATAATTCCCTTTCTACATCAGATTGGTTTTTTTTTTTATTTTTTTTTAACATTTATTTATTTTTGAGACAGAGAGAGACAGAGCATGAACGGGGGAGGGGCAGAGAGAGAGGGAGACACAGAATCTGAAGCAGGCTCCAGGCTCTGAGCTGTCAGCACAGAGCCCGACGCAGGGCTCAAACTCACGGACCATGAGATCATGACCTGAGCCGAAGTCGGACGCCTAACCGACTGAGCCACCCAAGCACCCCCAGATTGTTTTTATTAAACAATGTTACTGGCTTACGGCGTATGTGATAAAGAGCAAATACTCTGTGTATATTCCATGCGAGGCCATATTCACGTTTTTCTACGTTTATTTTTTTGAGTACATAGAATGACTATTCCCCTTGTTTCATATCAACATTTGCTTCCACCGAGTGAGCAACTCATCTGCATAAATTGTTCACAAACACAGAAAGGAACTGGTGAAGTTCTTCCTCTTCAAAATGTATGTATAGTCTTTCTCAGCCTCTTAGCTTCTGGTTTCCTCCTGTGGCTTCTATAATTCTATGCAAGTGATATTTTACATTTCCTAAAAACCTATTAAAATTTCCAACTTTGGTAAATTAAGACAGTATCGTCTTTCTCCTTTGGAAGAAGAAATTGCAGTCTTGTCTTTACCTAAATCATTTTATGGGTCATTAATTGGATAGATAATGTTTCTCAGCAAAGGCTGAAGGGTCATTTACCATTTTCAACTCAACAACTAGCCGTGATCACAAGACAGCAATATGGAGAGAGAGGACACCAAGCTTTTTACGCACAAGCCTGGGTGGAATTACAAAGCCACACAATTTAGTCTCTTATTCTGCCCTTACACATGGGGTGAGAGGACTACCAATCTTTGTTTTGATTGGAAATCCTGGACATCAAGAAATCTACCGGTATGATAGTCTGATTTTAGAAAAGCAGAGACTATGATTTGCTCTTTGAGATTCAAGAATTAGGAAGATGAAGGCCCAAAGATCTCATCCCAGATACTCGCATCCTTGTGCCCTTGACTGTGCCCATGTTTTTTGGTAAAACGCCAGGGGCATTTAACTGCCTTTCTAGCCAGGATCAGAGAACTTGGGTCTCTCAGAAAATAACTCTGCAAGTGACTAGATCAGTACGATCAGAGGAGAGAAAGCAAGTCTCCTTTGAAAAGGTGCCAAAGAAACAGAAAAAAGGAGTTTCGTCAGAATGCTGAGCCCTTGGGATAAAATGCAGCTCCGTCCCAAATCCCCCTCCAGCTCCCCTTCCCTCACCACCTCTTCAATAACCTTTGATTGTCTGATGAGACCATGCTTAGCGGCATCAAAAGAGTCACCACCGGGCAGGGGAGCTGCAACCAGCTCTGGACACTCACTTTTCTTCCATCACAGGGGAGTTTGCCTACCCTTATCTTAAAAAAAAAAAAAAAAAAACACCGTTACCAAAAAATAAAAATAAAATCATGGTGGGGCACCTGGGTGGCTCAGTCCGTTAAGCAGGCAACTCTTGATTTCAGCTCAGGTCATGATCTCATGGTCATGAGATCAAGCCCTGCATGGGGTTCCATGCTAGGCATGGAGCCTGCATATGATTCTCTCTCCCTCCCCCACTACCAAGTGTGTTCTCGCTCTCTCAAAAAAAATTTTTTTTGTAAATCATGGTAAAATACAGATAACATAAAATTTACCATTTTAACCATTTGGATGTATATTTCAGTGACATTAAGTACATTCATATCGTGCCACCCTCACTGACTGCCATCCATCTCCAGAACATTTTCATCAACCTAAACTGAAACCCTGTACCCATTAACCACCAACTCCCCATCCTCCTTTTTCCCCAGCCGCTTGTGTCCATCATCCTACTTTCTGTCTCTAGAAATTGATCTACTCTGGGAACCTTATAAAAGAGGAATCACACAATATTTGTCCTTTTGCAACTGGCTTATTTCACTGGTTCATCCACATTGTAGCAGGTGTCAGAATTTCCTTCCTTTTCAAGGTGAATAAAATTCTACCATATGTATATGCCACATTTCGTTTATCTATTCATTCGTCTATAGGCACTTGGATAGTTTCTGCCTTTGCCTATTGTGAATAATTCTGCTATGAACATGGGTGCACAGATACCTGTTTGAGTCCCTATTTTCATTTCTTTCGGGTGTATACCCAAAAATGGAACTACTGGATCATATGGCAATTCTGTGTTTAATTTTTTGAGGACCCACCATACTGTTTTCCACAACAGCTATACCATTCTACATTCCCACCGGCAATAACGCACCATCTCCATGCCACTCATCTATGTATTAACAGTGTCTTTGGCTCAAAATATCACCATTTTTTTTTTCATTCTTTTAGGTTTATTCACTTACTTGGAGACAGAGAGAGAGAGAGCGAGAGAGAGAGAGAGCGCGAGAAAGAGAGAGCGCGCACATGAGCAGGGAAGGGGCAGAAAGAGAGAGGGAGAGAGAATCCCAAGCAGCTGGAGAAGCTGAATGTCCACCAGCACGAAGCCCAATGTGGGGCTCCATCCCACGAACCGTGAGATCATGACCTGAGCTGGAACCAAGAGTTGGTTACCAAAGTAACCAAACACTTACCCAACTGAGCCACCCAGGAGCCCCCAAATATTGCCACGTTTAAGTCTCACCTGTCATCTGTCATGTTAGAGTACAAGGACACAGAGGCAAGCAATGGACTTCAGTGAAATTTCCCCCTCAGGAGGAGAGTCAGCATTCAGCACATTGTTGGTGTGGGTGAAAAGAAGGTTTTGACGTAGTGTGATACGAGCTTGAAACGAGAAAGAGAAATCCTTCAGGTTGCAGTATAAAGCCCGTTGGACATACCTACCCCCCACCCCACTTCATCTTCTTCAAGACAGAGGCAAGGACTCTGATACCAAGTTATGAGCAGAGCTCCCCAGTATAAAGTGGGGAGGAGGGAGCTCTACCAGAAGAGAGGATGAGATGATGCCATTTCTGAACTAGCACACCTGAGACTTCCCTTCCCCCCAGGGAGGCGAGCACTTCCCCTCATAGCCAGGACAGAGTCTAGAGAAAGTTCCTATCTGTGCTTCAAGAATGAGGCTTAAAGGCAGTTCTTCGAGGTTAGCTATCCAGGGCAAAATCCGCAGATTTAAAGAATTTACGCTTGTTTCAACTGACCTGCTTTCTCTTTGGAATTGTAAACACAATAGTAGAGACCAAAGGCCACAGCAAATCCATCAGAGAGGATTAGAGCCTGTTATGGGTTAGAAAGTGTCCTCCAAAAAAGATGTAGTCAAGTACTAACCTTCCCTCACCTGTGAATGTGACCTTATTTGGAAACAGTCTTTGCAGATGTCATCAGGTTAAGATGAGGTCATTAGAAGTGGTCCCTAATTCCATGAGAGGGGAGACGGCCATGTGAAGACAGGAACAGAGGCAGAAGGAACAGCTGGGGCTCCAGAAGCTGGAAGAGACAAGAAAGGCCCCTCCCCGGGGTGCTTGGGAGGCTCAGTCAGTTGAGCACCCACCTCTTGATTTCAGTTCAGGTCATGATCCCAAGGTTGTGGGATTGAGCCCTCATCAGGCTTTGCACTGAGCTTGCAGCCAGCTGAAGATTCTTTCTCCCTCTCCCTCTCTCTCTCTCTCTCTCTCTCTCTCTCTGCCCTTCCCCCACCCACGCATGTTCTCTCTCTAAAAAAAAATAAAAGGGGGGAGAAGGGCCCCTCCCCTAGAGGTTTTGAGAGAGCATGTCCCTGCCAACATCTTGATTTTGGATTTGTAGCCTCCAGAATTGTGAGAAATTAAATTTCTGTTTTAAGCCCCCCAACTTGTGAGGCTTTGTGAGAGCAGCCCTAGGAAGCTCACCTAGAGGCCAATACCTAGAAATCACACCCAAAAACACATTCGTGTCACCGCCGTCTCCGTATTTATTAGGACAACTGTGAGCTGAGGAGGTTTCCTTAAGGAAATGATTGTCATATCAGATTCCCCTAAGTGTTTACAGACTTCTAAATCATGACCTTAGTTAATGAAATTGTCTCTGGCTGGAAGGGTTTTTGGTTTTTGTTTTTTGGTGCATAGACACTTCTAATCCCTACACTTGATTCACTTTCATATGAAAATCGTAAGCCTGATATTGTTCGGATGTTCCTGAGTCAGGCTGGCACTAAGTCAGGAGAGATTTAGCATGAAGACAGGGGAAATGAAGGGATTCCACACTCACTTTATTTCTCCTTAAGGTACAGTTACACAGATGGTTTAAGAAGCTCGTTAGGCTTTCCCAAATTCCCCTGTGCTTCCTAAAAGGTCATTAAAGTTTTGCAGCCATTCCCTTCAGTAGTCAGGAGGGTCTAAAACCCTGGCCATTGCCTTATCAGCTCTTTGAAATGAAAGACAATGAGGCCGTGCAGCCCCCACAGGTGAAAAATGCATCATAGATGTTACTGCCTATCTCTCTATTCAAGTGTTGCCTGCTTCTTTAATGAAGTGGAGAAACTAAAAAGAAGGGAGTGCAAAAAGCATGAAATCTCTACCTGATGAAAGTTCTGATGAGTTCATTGCTAGGAATACCTGAAATTAATTGACTAATAGTCTTTTTATTCCGTGAGGTTGGTGAGAAGAAAAATGGGGTGGGAGTACAAAATCAAACAAAATCAGAGTGGAGACCCAGAGGAAGGAAGTGCAGCACCAGAGAAATTTATTATGCTTTACACACTTGAACACACACACACACACACACACACACCCCATAAAGATGAAAAAGTGCCATATTTAACTATGATGCTAACAAAGAATGGTCATGAATACAGAGTTCACAGAAAAGGAAACATAAAAGGCCTAAATCGTAAAAAAAAAAAAAAAAAGCTCAATATATACTATGAGAAAATATACGCCTGTGTTAAACCATCACAAGATACAATTTCTTATCAGATGGGCAAAAGTTAAAAATTATGACAACATACTCAGCGGCTGAGCATATAGGGAGAGTACAACCCCTGGGGAGGTTAATGTGGCAATATATTTAAGTGACAAATGAGGGGCACCTGGGTGGCTCAGTGGGTTCAGCATCCGACTGTTAATTTCACCACAGGTCATGATTTCATGGTTGGCAGGATCCAGTCCTGCATCAGGCTCTACACTGCTGGCACGGAGACTGCTTGAAATTCTCTCTCTCTCTCTCTCTCTCTCTCTCTCTCTCTCTGCCCCTCCCCAACTTGTGCATGTGCATGTGCATGCTCTCAAAAATAAATATAAATAAACTTATAATAAATAAGTAAATAAATAAATAAATGACAGTGGAATTTACTCTTTGACCTGGCAATCCCACTTCTGGGGATTTCTCCAAGATATGCCAACATAGGTTCTATTCATATCTGCATTATTATACAGTAATATTATTATATATTATTATAAGACTCTTCATATCTGTATTATTTATAATAGTAAAAGGTGAAACCAATGCCTGTGGTCATCTACAGGAAACTTTTAAATTAACTATGGCACGTTCACACAATGAAGAAAAGAATGGGGAAGCTTTAGGTATGTGGGTGTAGAAACATCTCCATGACATAGTTACTTTTCTTTGGTTTTTAAGGTGCAAAACAATTACAATATGGTAGTGTTAAAATATGTGCTTAAATTCTTTGATACTTCTCCCTTCAATGGTTGGATCCAGGGGCACCTGGATGGCTCGGTTGGTGGAGCATACGACTCTTGATCTCAGGGTTATGAGTTCCAGCTCTGTGTTGGGTGTAGAGATTACTTACAAATAAAATCTTTAAAAAAAAAAAAAAGAAGAGTGGGAGCCAAGGTCTGTTTCCTTGAGTGTGGACTGGGCTCAGTCACGTGTTCATGAAGAGACAGGAGAAGTGGTAGTATGGGACTGCAGAGACTAGGTCATCAAAGGCGTTTGGGCTTCCTCCTTGCTCTTCCTCTTGAATCACACACGCAGGGGAACCCAACTGCTATGTTGTGACTCTGATGGTGCCATGCAGCAAGGAACTGAGGCTTTCTGCCAACAGCTATGTGAGTGAGCCATCTGCCTGGAAGCGGATCCGCTATCCATAGTCACACTTACAGAAGCCCTGGCCCAAGTTGGACAGAAGTCTCATGTGAGGCCTTGAGCCAGAACTACTCAGCCATATCAATCCTGGATTGAGAGCTCTCAGAAACTATGAGATACTACACGTGTGTTGCTTTAAAATGCTAAGTTTTCAGGGCACCTGGGTGCCTCGGTCAGTTAGGCATCTGGTTTTGGTTTAGGTCACGACCTCATGGTTTGTGGGTTGGAGACCGGCGTCGGGCTCTGTGCTGACAGCTCAGAGGCTGGAGCCTACTTCAGACTCTCTCTCTCTCTCTCTCTCTCTCTCTCTCTCTCTCTCGATTCTCTCTCTTTCGGGCCCTCCCCTGCTCATGCTCATGCGCTCTCTCTCTCTCTCAAAAATAAACATTAAAACAATAATAATAATAAAATAAAATGCTAAGTTTTCTTTCTGGTAGGGGTGAGAGGTGTAGGAATTTGTTATGCAGCAGTAGCTAAATAATGCAACAGTGTTTCTAGCAGGCTTTTTTTGCATAATAAAGAAGAAAAATAATATATAACTGTGTTTTCTTGTTTTTGCAGTAAAGAAACACTGGAAAGGCACCCAAGCATTAACAAAAGTGGTTGCTTATGTAAATGGTTAGCGGAATGGGGAATAACATAGATGGGAATAGGAAAGAGAACCCAATTTCTCAAGTTCCACCTTTTGTATATCCTCTTCTATTTTTATATTAAGTTCATACATACTTACATACTTTTAAAATAATTTGTAAGCAATTTTTTTATTTTAAGAGATTAAAAAAATTTTTTAATGTTTATTTATTTTTGAGAGAGAGAGCATAAGCAGGGGATGGGCAGAGAGAGAGGGAGACACAGAATCTGAAGCAGGCTCCAAGGCTCTGAGCTGTCAGCACGGAGACTGACGTGGGGCTCAAACTCACCAACTGTGAGATCATGACCTGAGCTGAAGTCAGATGCCCAACTGACTGAGCCACCCAGGTGCCCCAAAACATTCTTATTTTAAATCTATACAAGATAACACATGTTAACTTACCATGGTCATCACTTTACAGTGTATGTAAGTCAGATCATTATGCTGTACACCTTAAACTTCCATAGTGCTCTATGTTAATTATATCTCAATAAAATGGAATAAAACTAATTAAATTAAAATTTAAAGTAAAAGATTAAGCTAGGATTTTTTAAAAATAAGATAAAAAATAATGGGGCACCTGGGTGGCTTGGTCGGTTAAGCGTCCGACTTCGGCTCAGGTCATGATCTCACAGTCCGTGAGTTCGAGCCCTGCGTCGGGCTCTGTGCTGACAGCTCAGAGCCTGGAGCCTGTTTCAGATTCTGTGTCTCCTTCTCTCTCTGCCCCTCCCCTGTTCATGCTCTGTTTCTCTCTGTCTCAAAAATAAATAAACGTTAAAAAAAAAAAATTTTTTTTTTTTAAATAAGATAAAAAATAAAATAAAGCATTTTTGCCCCTTTAATACATGCTTGGGGCCCCAGGGGAGACCTAACCTCTCCAGGTTGCCTGTAGCAACTGCATTCAGAACCTGAGGTAGCCCTGTCTTATACCCTGTTGTGTGGATAGAGAGTTATGGAGAGAGACTGCAGAGAAAGGAAATGAATCGAGAGGAATACGGATAAACTCTAGCGTCTGGCTCACATGTGTCCTTACAATAAATTCTACCTTCAGTCAGTCAGTATCTGCATTTGTCATCAAAAGAACTTTAGGCAAGACTCTGTAGATTCTTAAATGGAGCCAAGAGAGCTGAAAGCCATTGAAGCGGCTCTCTCTTTAATTCTTCCCTTCCTGTGATTTACGCCTTTCATTAATTCAGGAATTTTACTTGAGAAATGTTTATTAAGTATCTACAGGTACAAGACCTCCATAGTGTGATTAGAAAGTGATGACATCATTAATATTTGGCAGTAAAATCATGAATCTTAAAGCACTGCCACCCACTTGAAGGAAAAGAACTTCAAAGGTTTAAAAATCATAACACGTAATATTAATTATACTGGAATGAAAATTTAAAAAAATTAAAAACCCAATTTTTTTTTTTTTTTAAGATTTTATTTTTAAGTAATCTCTACACCCAACACGGGGCTTGAACTTATAGTCCCAAGATCAAGAGTTGCACGTTCTACTGACTGAGCCAATCAGGTACCCCTTAAAAATCCAATTTCTGGGGTGCCTGGGTGGCTCAGTCGGTTGAGCGTCCAACTTTGGCTCAGGTCATGATCTCGCGGTTTGTGAGTTCGAGCCCCGCGTCAGGATCTGTGCTGATGGCTCAGAGCCTGGAGCCTGTTCACATTCTGTGTCTCCCTCTGTCTTTGCCCCTCCCTTGCTCATGCTCTGTCTCTCTCTGTCTCAAAAATAAATAAAACATTTAAAAAAAAATTTTTAATAGATAAATAAAAACAAAAATCCAATTTCTATAATGGGGAGGAAACTATATATGTAAAGCTACAGATTCAAAATTAGAATTGTTGAAATGACAGCAACTTTAGAGTACATTGAGTTCAAACTCCCACTCACTATAGGGGGTATAGCTCAAGGGTAGAGCATTTGACTGCAAACTCCCACTCACTATAGATTATTTTATTTTTTTTAATGTTTATTTATTTATTTTGAGAGAGAGAGGGAGAGCCTCTCCCAAGCAGTCTCCATACTGTTAGTGCAGAATTCTAGACAGAGCTCAATCCCACAAACTGTGACATCACGACCTGAGTCAGACGCTCAACTGAGCCACCCAGGCACCCCAATATAGACTTTTTTTAACTTTATTTTTAAGCAATCTCCACACCTACCGTGGGACTCAAAACCCACAATGCAAGATCCAGAGCCGCAGCTTCACTGACTGAGCCAGCCAGGTGCCCCTCAATATAGATTTCTTAGTTTTTACAAGAAAAAATAAGTTGTTAACATATAAAATACACGTTATATGTTACTTACTATTATATATGAAATATATTGTGAGTGTGTGTGGATGGATAGATAAACAGAAAGATACAAAATCTCTTCAATTACCTTTAAAAAAATAATAACAACATATGAATATGGAAATTCCAATGTTCCAATCTGGAGCTGTTTCTGGCAACAGCTGCATGGTAGAAGGAATCTCATCAATGTCATTCATATGCACCAGCCCTGCCCCCCACCCACAACTGTTTGGCATACACAGAATGATAGTTATTACCTCCTCTCTGCCCCTGATAGGAAGTTAACTCCCAAAACTCTTGTTCCTCTATCCCATGTAAGAACTTTTCTCCATATCTTGGAGAGACAGTTTTTTTTTTTGTTATTTTCAAGAAAGTGTTTCTTTAAAGATTTTATTTTTAAGTAATCTTTATACCCAATACCCAGAATTTCTAATTCTAAATTCATATTTCTCCAAATTTTAAAATTGAATTTGAAAAAAAGTTTAGAATCATTTTCTGCACGGTTCATTAACTCACATCAGTCTAATTTCAAATTCTTGTAGAGCAATATACTGTTTCATCTACAACCAACAAATCATAAGGATGCCCATAACCATGGTTGAATGTCTTTTGTCTTATAATTGCATCTTACTGGTCACCAGGAGACAGGACAGAATATAAGTATTAATAAAATGATTAATTCACGTGAATTTATCGAGAAACTTTCTATATGCTAATACATTGGTTAAAGATATTTAATAATACTAATACCATCATTATCTCATTTAATCTTCATAGCAATCCTATGAAGCAGATGTTGCACACTTTACAGAAGAGGAAACTAAGCCAACTTTTGCCTTAACTCACAGAGCTAATAAGCCCAGTGCTCTCCGTCCAAGACCATGTGTTTTCTACTTTGCTCCAATGTCTTCTTGGTTTTAAAAGTTTCAAACTAATAGGGGCACCTGGGCAGCTCAGTTGGTTAAGCGTCTGACTTCGGCTCAGGTCATGCATGATCTCACAGTTGGTGAGTTCAAGCCCTGCATCAGGCTCACTTCTGTCAGTGCAGAGCCCGCTTTGGAGCCTCTGTCCCCCTCTCTCTCTGCCCCTCCCCCTGGTTCTCTCTCTCAAAATAAATACAGAAACTTAAAAAAAAAAAGTTCAAACTAACAGAAAACCAAGAAAACTATGGATAAAAACACAATGGGATTAGTAAGTATATAGCAAGGGAGTTACAGTGTTTGGGGATATTACATAGAAAAGGTCAAATTGTAACCCTGGGGAAGATGATAGCGAAGAGAAGCAGGATGTATGAGCTCAGTCTTTAGGGAGAAGGGGTTACCCAAGTCAGTGGGGCCAGAAGCAAGGAGTTTCCATTTCAAACTGCAAAAATGATGTGAGCACATACACAGAGGCTTGCAGCAGCCTACATCATCCCAGACACCTCGAGTCAGTGGGTTCATCTGGAGTGATGGACACTTGCCATTGAAGGTGGTCAGAGGGTAGGGGCCAGATCATAAAGTGATCTGCAATCCTCACTAAAGAGTTCGAAATGTTTCTGAATGCAGTGGGGGGGTCCCGAAGGAAAATTGAAAGCAAAAGAGAGACCTGATCTGGGTATGTTTTGGAAAGCCCTTCATGAGGCTCTGAATTAAAGTAATCACAAGTAGATGATGGGAGAGGAAAGATTTGAGAGGTGATTTGAAGTTGGAATGAGGCAGGACCTGGTGACCAATTGGATGTGGAGGACAAAGGAAAGAAAAGTCCAGGGTCCTGGGTAACGCCCAAGTTTCTAGTGACACCATTAAGTGACAGAATTTCAGGAGGGACAGCTAGTTGGGAAAGGAAGTAGATTTGAGATATAAAGAGTAGGCACTGGAAACAATAGGTTTAGATCTCAGGAGAAAGATCTGGTTGGAACTACAGAATCACCAGTGATGGAGAAAACACAGAAGGATGAATTCACTCAAAAAATAAACAGAAAAAAAGGCTAAGGACCAAGTCAACAGTGATGTCACACAATGAGCATGTGCCCAGTGCTGGATACCGATACACTGGGCACTCTATCCCAGCTCTGCCACAAGACATAACTGTGACAATGAAATGAGAAATGGCATGCCTGTCCCCAAGCAAACACTCATAAATGTTGGTTGTTATTATCTCTACTGGAAAACATCTCCATGTTTTCACAAGTTCATGAATGTGTAAGTCTCACCTTCATCTCTAATAATATACACACTATTATAGTATATAATAATAATTAATAATAAGCAATGTGCTTCTATTAAGCACCTGCTAGATTTCAAAGACTGTGCTGGGCATTTTGCATTAATCTCTTCAATTTCCATAGTATCTCTCTCATACAGTATTATGTTTATTATTCCCACTTTACAGATGAAAAAACTGTGAAGCATTGACAGGTTAATTTACATGCTCAAGGTCGTACATTCATTACAGGCACAAAGGGGGGATGGGAGAAGGAAGAAGGCCTTGGCCCAGCACAAAAACTAGGAAAGGAATAACAAAGCCTGCCCTGTGGGTTCCTCACCCCCGCCCCCATGCTCAAGAGGAAATTTCTAAACACATAAAATGTCATTGAGATTTGCCCCTGTGTAGAAGTCCTGGGTCAAATCACAGCTCCACAGTCCCTACCATGAGGATAAAGGATGGCCAAAGGTGACAAAAGGAGAAAGTAGTCTTCTTGAAATTTTCTGTTAAGACATTATCTGATGTTTATGTTGCCTCTTTAAATAAAGTATTAGGCTATATCTGATTAGACTATATCTGGCACACTGTAATTATATTTAGGAGCTTGAACATGATTGGTATACATTAATACTGAAAGAATAAATTTCTGAATGTCTCATTTAACTCACTTTATCTGCTCTCCATCAAATTCACAAAAGGTACAATTCTGCGCTTCACAGTGAGTGCTATCTGAACTAAAGAATCTATTGCAACTCTTAATAAGTAAGCATTTACAACCCTACATAATTTCTTCTTTTTCCTCAACTGCTTTATTACTTGAATGACCAGTGATGTAAGTTAAAGATTTTTTAATTGCTTCTTTTTCTTGCATATTTATTTGCATTCCTAAATTTACTTAACAAAAGATTTTCTTATTTGCATAGATCAATCTTAAATGCAAAGCCTATAGAATATACTCGCAAGTAGACAATAGCTCCACAGGGTTAAGGTATTAGAGCGTGACTACCTTGCATTGTTTAAAAGATGAGCTAAGTGCTTCGTTTTAACCTAAATAGAGACCCCACTAGCACAAAGAACCAAAGTCAGTCACGGGTCCCTGCAACATCTTTACACGATTACAATGAGATGAAAAACTCTGAAAATCCCTCAAGTTTTTAAAAACTACTCTCCCCACCGCAAAAAAAAAATCATTGGTGTCACTCATTCCTAACCACAATGCAGCAACTGCAATTATCTTAACACGTACTAATTAGATTTATTAGGCCATAGTGTTTGGGCGGGGTTTTCCCTAAAGGAGCAGACAAGTCCTCTCTGTAGATTATTAACTAAATGGGTCTATATGCCATAAAGTCCATTCTTACCTTTTTATTTTTTCATGAGACATTCATCAATGAATGGATTAATAGGACCACAAAGGAAAAGTGAAGCATTTGTGTGCAATAATTTATCCTATAAAAGAATGATTAACTGACAGATTCTACTGAATGCCAAAATCTAACATTAAATTTTATTCTTAAACTGAAGCAGCTTAGTAAAGAAGTTATAAACATTTTTAGAAATCCAGAGAGAGAAAGCCCGGGAAACCATGCTCAAGATTCAGTGGGTAGGATTCCCAGTTTTTGGGGTTTTTTTTTCCATTTTATTTTTAAGTAATTTCTACACCCAACATGGGGCTCAAACCTACAACCCCAAGCTCAGGAGTCCCATGCTCTACCGGCTGAGCCAGCCAGGAGCACCTCCAATTAATTCTTTAGGAAACTTGGTGAACTTATTTATTCATAATCTACCCTAGTTTCCTGACTAAACTAAGAATGCTAGTGGTAATCGTAACTCAAAAAATATTGGAGGAGGAAGGGGAGTTAGTGATGTCACACACGTTTCTATAATATATGAGTTTTGTCTGATGAGCACAGTACTTTGTAATCATCCAAATAACAATTTTTAAAATTAAAAAAATATATATATATTTTGATAGAGGCGACTGGCTAGCTCCGTCAATAGAGGACTAGACTCTAGATCCTGGAGTCGTGACTTCAAGCCCCACATTGGGTATAGAGCTTACTTAAAAATAATTTTTTTTAACAAAATATTTACTTTCACCATTTTTTTCAAGAAACATAAAGGTATGTAGGCAGGATGCAGGCTATCTTTCAGTTCACCTAGCCTATGAAAAGTGTGGTTACTGTTTGCCCCTTACAAGATTTCTCGGAGGCACACATTCCCAGGTATGTGATTTTCATCGAATTACCTCACATCTTACCTCCATGCTCTTGCAAACTGTTGTGCCAGACAGAAACATCGTTTTTACCTTCCTGCACAATGTGCAAAACTGAATCTTCAAGTCTCATCTCTCCTCCATGAGTAAAAACTAAGTCTGTAAATCTTGAAAGAAGGCATGAAGTAGTTTTGAAAAGAGACCTTTGATTTGTTTACATGGTTTTTCTTTAATTCTGACTGACTTTGCCTACTTGTACGTTTGATTTACATCTAATTTCCTGTTTGATAATCCATTACATGTACACGAACACCTTAGGAAGCAGTGTCAATTACAATGAGTCTCCAACACTTATTTTTCTCCTTCTGTAATGAACTTGAACTTTTCTGCCTCAAGATCCTGAAAAGAACATTTTTTTCACGTTGCATATGCACACTGTGCGCCATGAAACAATAATTATTTCCACGAATGCCCCGTCTCTTCTCTTGCCCGCCAACCTGAGTTGTGCATTGGAAACTTTCTCCTACGTCTGTGGCAACGACTGGAAATGTTTACCTATAAATGCATACCAGGTTACCATAAATTCTCTTGATGTTTATATTCCAAGAAACCAGGCACAGAAAATAGAATCATAACAACACACTGAAGGGGCGGGCTTTCACAAATACATTGCTGACAAATGTCAGTAATCCAGTTTTCACTCTGCATTTCTCTCCGTAAAAGTTAACTGCACGCAAACAGACACACAGGACTATGCTAGAGTAAATTAGCGTTTCGCCCCTTGCCAGAAGGAAGCTAAGACGCTAAGAGGTAATGAGTTTTATTAACTCTCATAATGTCTGCAAAGTAGCACAGCATCAAAGTATCGGATCCCTTTTTAGTCTCTCCCCGAAGACCTACTTACAGGAGCAAGCGCATCAATGCCTCATTGATCAGCAAAACGCAGGCGGAGGCATTCTGCTCGCATCAGAAGCTCGGCTCCTGCACCCTTTCCACCGGCTGCGATGAACCTACGGCCAGGCGCACCGCACGGCGCAGGAATCGGCGACTCGCGTTTCCGAAGTGTGCTCAGCGTTTATGTGTTTGGAGCTAGATCTCCATTTCCTGTCCGCACTATTACAATCAATAGGTGTGAGTTTCAGTGGGTAGGGCGCAAAAACTTTCTGAGTCATTCTGATCGTTTGCAATGGAAAGAATTGGAAAATAATGGAAAGCAAAAATGAAATTAAAACTTTGGAAACAAAGAATAAGAAATTGGTTTATTAGGGAAAAATCCTGGTGCTTGACAAAAGCACAATTAGTGACTTCTGTGGATTTGCTCCGAAGGTTCGGAGGCGGGCATTGTTTGTTTGCTAAGTGTTCTCTGGTTGGTGTATTTAGTTGAGAAGTACGGCCCGCGTTTTCTTTGGCACAGATGCAGCGTATCAGTCATGATGGATAAGCACCTTCACCAGCAGTTAATTAACTCAGTTTCAAATGAAGCCCCTGGACTGGACTCAGTGGTTGTCAGGGTGGGGTTCTCAGACCAGCAGCAGCAGCAACTGCTGCTGGGATCTGGTTGGAAATGCAAATATTGAGTCCCACCCCAGACTTCCTGAAACTGGGACTCTGGGGGTGGGGCCCAGCAATCTGTTGTTACAACCCCTCCAAGGGATTCTGAAACAGGCTAACTTTTGAGAAGCACTGGAATAGTTATTCAAATGATAAAAAGTAACCTGGAGCCCAGATTAAAACGAAGTATTTCCAGAACCTTCTCCTGGAAATGGATTGGGTGGAGCTACTGTGTGGCAGGAGGGTCTGTATTTTAACCAGCAGCCAGGGTGACTCTCCCTGGGCAAGTTTGGGAAGACCTGAATTGATTTATCTCTGGAAGGCTACTTTCCAGGTCTGGCTTTTCCTTTGTTGCTTGAGTAGAACGGTATTTTGAAATGGGGGGAAAAGAAACAACAAAACATGAGGTTGAAGCGAAGAGGGTGAGGATTCCAGCATGAACTAGACCAAGGAAACTGGAGAGAGGTTAACGGATTGTTTCCACCAGTTCAAGAAACCCCTGCCAGCAAAAGACAAAGGGAACATGAAAGATGTCCCTGTGTGCTGAGACAAAGGAAACATGGAAAATAGACTTTGGTTAGGTTTCGGTGACTCATTGAAATGTCTTTCAGGCAAGAAGGAGATAAGGAAAATAATGTATAATTGACCATTTCTGTTGGTGGGCTATTCTTCGATCAGTGTCCATAAGTTAAGAGACTGGTTGCACGCAGCATTGTAATTTCCACTGTATATACTGTTGGGCACTCTACATTACGTTCTCTTCCGGGCTGACACTGAAGTCGGCCTCCTCTCATGCTCAGGCAAAGGCCCAGGCCTCTGCTGGCCAATGCCTGAAATTATACCCCTCAGATTTCTTTCAGTAGCTTTTTAGCTTTGGATCTCTTTTTAAAATGCAAGAATTAAGGGGGCGCCCGGGTGGCTCAGTTGCTTGAGGTCTGGTCTGTGAGTTCAAGCTGCGGGTGGGGGTCTGTGCGGACCGCTCAGAGCCTGGAGCCTGCTTTGGATTCTGTGTTTCCCTCTCTCTCTACCCCTCCCTGGCTCATACTCTGTCTCTCTCACTCTCTCTCGAAAGATCAGCCACTAATTACAAAGAGAGGACGTAGGACCTATGTGTAAGCAGACGAATGCCTATATTTCAGGCGGTTTAAGAGAGCCCTCAGGGCTGGCTTGTTGGTTTAAAATGGATAGAGAACTGGGTTAGAGGGTATGAAGATAAATAATAAATGAGTGACAGCTCAAGACCACAGTGAGGCTAAGGTTAATAAGTCTCAATCCCAGCGGGTAAAGAGCCTCTCTTCAGGAGATAACTGCGTAAATGGTATCTCACTGGTGTACCTGTTTTGTTCACTTAAGAATTTTTTTTCTGAATCAAAATAAAATCAAAAGAGAACAAATCTTGATGAAATTCAAGAGTCTGTTTACTTCATGTTGATTGATTCACTTGGGAGAGAGGTGAGCTCTTTTGTCGCTTCTGTGACAGATGACCATTGTTGGCCTGGCAGTTGCTTTAACAGTTAAACTTATTCTAATTTATAGGCCATGCGACACACCAGCCCAACATAAGTTAGTATACCAGTGTGTGAATTTTTTAATCCCATGTTGTCACAGAGGCATTATTGTGAAATATTCATCCTGCGTATACCTCACCTGTCTTCATTCATAACACTAGAGCTGGAACACAGAAAGACTACTTATTTATTTTATTTTTCAATGTTTATTTATTTTTGAGAAAGAGAATGCGAGTAGGTTAGGTGCAGAGAGACAGGGAGACACAGAATTGGAAGCAGGCTCCAGGCTCCGAGCTGTCAGCACAGAGCCTGACGCGGGACTCGAACCCACAAACCGTGAGATCATGACCTGAGCCGAAGTCAGACGCTCAACCGACTGAGCTACCCAGGGGCCCCACAGAAAGACTATTTAAATGCAGATGCTTTGGGGCACCTGGCTAGCTCAGTCACTACAGCAGGCAACTCTTGATCGCCCACGTTGTAAATTCAAGCCCCATGTTGGGTGTAGAGATTACGTAAAGGTAAACAATTTTTTTTTTTTTTTGTCTATTATCGAGAGAGAGAGAGAGAGAGAGAGAGAGAGAGAGCGAGCGAGCAGGGGAGGGGTAGAGAGAGAGGGAGAGAGAATCCCAAACAGTCTCTGAGTTGCCAGGGCAGAGCCCAATGCAGGCCCCAGTCCCATGAGCTGCATGATCGTGACCTGAGCTGAGATCAAGAGTCAGACGCTTAACCAACTGAGCCACCCAGGCACCCCAAAGGTAAAATCTTAATAAAAAAAAATAAAGATAAAGATAAAATTTTTGAAAAGCAGATGCTTTGAATTGGTATATATATATTTAACTTAACCAAGCTGGCTACCAAACAATTTTCTGCTCCTTCCCTGAACACGAGGAAAAAGGGCATTGATGAGAAATAACCGTTTGCTATTCTCTTCTAAAGGATACAGAGTGTAAGTTTTTCTAAATCAACAAATGCCATATTCTCATTCTATACAATTTAAGCATAGAAATCTTAACAGAAACTTTAGGAGATTAAAAGATAGCACAAAATAATTCTCCCATTGTACAGATCAAGAGTTCCAAAAAAAAAACCACAAATGTGTTCAGTCAAGTAATAAAGGAATAAAGGATTAAAAAAAAAAACAAAACTATTCCACGAAACATGGCATACAGTAATAGATCTAAAAGCACCATATGGCTTCCTTCTAATACCCACCTTTATTTCAATTCTAAAGATTTAGCTAAATAAAGGATTCTAGGACTGCATTTCTTTTTTTTTTTAATGTTTATTTATTTAATGTTTATTTATTGTTTTTTTGAGAGAGAGACAGACAGAATGCAAGCGGGGGAGGGGAAGAGTGAGAGGAAAACACAGAATCCAAAGTACGGTCCAGGCTCCTAAGCTGTCAGCACAGTGCTCAACAGGGGGCTCGAACCCATGAACTGCGATGAACGTGACCTGAGCCAAAGTCCAACACTTAACCGACTGAGCCACCCAGGCACTCTTAGGACTGCATTTCTTAGTCTAAAATGCAATCATTTATATCTAGTCATTTGTCTAAATTAAGGAATAGTGGCCTTTCATGTTGGAAATAAAGGCTATTATAGTTGTCTTTGTTTCTTGCCCAATAAAACTCACTGTTCATGTTTTTAATTGAGTTTAGAGTACATGATAACCAATGATCACCAAAGCCAAGAGGTTTCAAATATCACACACATTTAAGTGTAACCTGCCTAATTCAGAATGAAAAGAATTCCTACTTTGTTGTACTTTCCTCTTTAGGCTCAATTTCATTATTTCTTCCACCCTTCCTAAAGACTGATAAGATTCTTTACAGGGTTTTTTCTTTTTTTAATTAAGTTAATTTATTTATTTTGAGAGAAAGAGAGCAAGGGAGGGGCAGAGGGAGAGAGAGAGAGAGAGAGAGAGAGAGAGAGAGAGAGAGAGAGAATCCCAAGCAGACTCTGTGCTGTCAGCACAGAGCCCAGTGCAGGACTCGACCCCACAAATTGTGAGATCATGACCTGAGCTGAAATCAAGAGTCAGATGCTCAACTGACTGAGCCACCCAGGTGCCCCAAGGCCGATATAATCTGTTAATATGTCAACTAAGATTAGAATATATAACTATAAACAAGAGCCCAACTTTGAAAATTTGGCCATTGAAGTCACTATTTTTTGGCCAAGCAGTTAATAATAACCCGCCATCAGAAAAGGTATCTTCTAGCATCCAGGTAGCAGCCAATAGATTGTCAATTTAAAAAAAAAAATTTTTTTTTTAACGTTTATTTATTTGTGAGAGAGGGAGAGACAGAGTGCAAGCAGGGTAGGGGCAGAGAGAGAAGGAGGTACAGAATCCAAAGCAGGTTCCAGGCTCTGAGCTAGCACAGAGCCCGACGCAGGGCTCAAACCCACAAACCGTGAGATCATGACCTGAGCTGAAGTCGGACGCTTAACCGACTGAGCCACCCAGGCGCCCCGATTGTCAATTATTTTTACAATCAAAACCAGTTACACTTAAAATCAGGGTGGAAAACTTTACACTTGCATCAATTGAAAACCTTTCCAAATAGCTAAAATTGTGGGGCACCTGGGTGGCTCAGTCAGTTAAGTGTCTGACTTCAGCGAAGGTCATTATCTCATGATTTGTGAGTTTGAGCCCCATGTTGGGCTCTGTGCTGACAGCTCAGAGCCTGGAGCCTGCTTCAGATTCTGTGTCTGCCTCTCTCTCTGCCCCTCCCCCCGCTTCCACTCTGTCTCTCTCAAAAATAAATAAAACATTAAAAAAAAATTTTTTTAATTCAAGTAGCTAAAATTGTTTTAGTTGTTATATGGGGTGACCAAAAAGAAAGCCTATGCAAGCCAATCATCTTGAAATCCTTACTATATGTTACCTGAAAATCAAAATATTTACATAGTAAATTTGGTCACTCAGTAAAATAGGTTGAATAATGAGGTATTCTGACTATCAAATAACCTCATGAATGGTTTTATGTTCAAATATCGATCATAATTGTGTGACAGAAAGAGGTACAGTGGTTGAAAAACAAAAATAAAAACAACTCAATTAAAAATATCCAAAGGAGGGGCTCCTGGGTGGCTCAGTTGGTTAAGCACATGACTCTTGCTTTTGGCTCAAGTCATGACCTTCAGTTCATGGGTTCCAGCCCTGCATTGGGCTCTGTGCTGACAGCACGGAACCTACTTGGGATTCTCTCTCTCTCTTTCTCTCTCTCTCTCTCTCTCTCTGCCTCTGCCCCTCTCCACTGCTTCCCTGCTCTCTCTCTCTCTCTCAAAGATAAATAAATAGGGGCACCTGCTGGCTCAGTAGGTTGAGCGTCCAGCTCTCGATTTCAGCTCAGGTTATGATCTCACGGTTCCTGAGATGGAGCCCCCTGTCGGGCTCCATGCTGACAGTGCAGAGCCTGCTTGGGATTCTCTGTCTCCCTCTCTCTGCCCCTCCCCCACTCATGCTGTTTCTGTCTCTCCAATAAACTTAAAAATAAAAAAAATGAATAAATATTAGGTAAAAATAACATCTTTCCCAGTAACAATTATAACGAAGGTTGAATTGTATACATGCCCAGCTGACAATTATAATAGACATTACTGTTCCTAAATTAAAGTCGAAAATGGACCTAGCAAGAGAGAATGCGTGGCAAGTCTTGGACAGCTGAGGCGGGAGGAGAGTCCCACGGGATGGAAGGTCCTTGGACACACCGGAACGCAAGATCATCCATATCCATCTTTCTGATTTGATGCTCCCAAGCAAACCTCTGATTATAGTTTGGTTTCCCAAGTACATTTGCCTAGAGAGAAAGTGCTATAATCAGGACACAAACACAGCTCCCAGTGCTTGTGACGGGTGTATGTCTCATTGTACATTAGCTTTCTGTTTCATGTGCCTGTAGAGGGATGTTCTTCTGAAAGTGGGGGAGGGTATTCTGAAACAAGGTTTTGAACTGTTGTGTTAGTTTGGAAGCTATCCTTTTTTTTTTTCTTTAATGTTTTTATTTATCTTTGAGACAGAGAGAGACAGAGCATGAGCAGAGAAGGGCAGAAAGAGGGGGAGACACAGAATCTGAAGCAGGCTCCAGGCTCTGAGCTGTCAGCACAGAGCCCGACATGGGGCTCGAACTCACACACTGCGAGATCATGACCTGAGCCGAAGTCGGACGCTCAACCGACTGAGCCACCCAGGCGCCCCTGGAAGCTATCCTTTCTGATGATCCTGATTACACGGCTGAGAAGGAGAAGCGTATATGTGTATCAAGCAGAAAATAAGTTGGAGAAAAGTGCTACAGATCACTTAACCATGAAACAATGGGAGCAAATTTTAAGTCATTAAACATGTTTTGCAATAGCTTCCTAAAGCTGTCAAGGGATTTATGAATTCACTGACAGTTGAAAAGTGGTTTGTTAAATGAGTCTTCCAGGGTGTCTAGGTGGCTCAGGCAGTTGAGTGTCTGATTCTTGAATTCAGCTGAGGTCATGATCCCAGGGTTGTGAGACTGAGCCCCAAATCGGGCTCTACAGCGTGGACAGAGCGTGCATGGGCTTCTGTCTGTCTTTGTCTCCCTCTCTCTCTTTGCCCTCCCTTGCACACACACACACACACTCTCTCTCTCTCAAAATAAATAAAAAAAATTTTTTAAATGAGTCTTCTGTTGATATAACCAGGGGAGGTAGCTACCTACCTTACTGTGGAAAAATAAAGTACAATGTGAAGGAAATTTTGGGTCTCAATGTGATCTTTCTTCATGCTTGTTTCCCACATATACTAATTTCCAACCTGTTGCCATAGCAAACTAAAGAATGAAATGGTCAGGAGAGTTCATAAGATCTGCTGTAATGATTTACTTTCTGTGGTTATGGAGTTACCTAGATGATCTATTTATATTGTTTTCAATTATATTATTTTGTGGCCTGTGCAATTATATATATCTTAATCCAATGACAAAAAATTAGTTTAAGAATTTTCATTGAAATGAATATACAATGAAGCTTCATTCTGCTAGAGAATCTGCAGCCCAACAGGGTGTACAGGATGATGTTTTCCCTGTTCTAGAATTCTCAAGAAGCTGAAGAAAATTAAAAAAAAAAAAAAAAAACACAAGTTTTCTCTATTCTCTTGGGAAACTTAAGCTCTAAAATGATATTACCTAATTTAAAATGGCCTCTTTCATGTCACTGTAACTGTCACCACCACCTGCATTACCACCACCCCTGGATATCCACAAAGACCTTGCCCAGTGAAGCCTATGGTCCTTCTCAGAATAATTTGTTAAATGTATAACATACAGAGAAAAACCAGAAAAACGATGATATTAAACACAATTATATTGAGATATAGTCTGTAAACAGAATCAGGATCTCCATGAACTTGGGTAGGATAATAAATACAACTTTAGTTTCACTAATCTCTAACTGAAATTTATCACTTCCTCTATTGACAAATGTAGTCAACAAATGACAGTAGTATGATCAACACCTGAAACTAATTACTAAGAGAAACCACAGCGGCACCTGGGTGGCTCAGTCAGTTAAGCATCTGACTCTAGATTCGGCTCAGGTCATGATCTCAGGTTTCATGAGTTTGAGCCCCTCATGGGGCTCTGCACTGACAGTACGGAGCTAGCTTGGGATTCTCTCTCTCTCCCTCTCTCTGCCCCTCCCCTCCACAGGTGTGGACTCTCTCACTCAGAAATAAATATATAAACATTAAAACAAAAAGAGAAACCACATTTTTTCATATTATATTACTATTGTTGCATATATCTTGATCTATGATTTGCATATAAATTATGTATACTTTAGTGTATGTATGCATACTACTTTGAAATTTCTGTAACTAGGTCTGCTGCTAAATCTTGTTATCCAGTGTATTAAGAGGCCAATATATTAATATATCACATTTTTAAATGTTTATTTATTTATTTATTTTTGAAAGAGAGAGAGAGACAAAATCCCAAGCAGGCTCTGTGCTGTCAGCGCAGAGCCCCACACAACAGGGCTCAAAGTCATGAACCGTGAGATCATGACCTGAGCCAAAATCAAGAGTCAGACGCTTAACCAACTGAGCTATCCACACTTTTAGCATATTAATAACTATTTCAATATAACTAGTTTCTCTCATAATCTTATATATTTGTTATTTATAGCAAAATACACAAATCTGAGAGGTTAGCTCAGTGAATTTTTTTTTTAATTTTTTTTTTTTTTTAACATTTATTTATTTTTGAGACAAAGAGAGACAGAGGATGAACGGGGGAGGGTCAGAGAGAGAGGGAGACACAGAATCTGAAACAGGCTCCAGGCTCTGAGCAGTCAGCACAGAGCCCAACGCGGGGCTCGAACTCACATACCGCGAGATCGTGACCTGAGCCGAATTCGGACGCTTAACCAACTGAGCCACCCAGGCGCCCCAGCTCAGTGAATTTTTATACATGCATATATCCCCATAACCACAACTTAGTTTGAGATACAGAACATTTTTATCCCACAGCCCCTGGGTGGCTCAGTTGGTTAAGTGTCCAACTCTTTGTTTCAGCTCAGGTCATGATCTCACAGTTCGTGGGTTCAAGCCCCACAATGGGCTGGCTCCGTCCTGACAGTATGGAGCCTGTTCCAGATTCTCTCTCTCCCTCTCTCTCTGCCCCTCCCTAACTCGTGCGTGTGTGCGTGCGCTCTCTCTGTCTCTCAAAATAAATGAACTTAAAAACATCTTTATCCCCCCAGAAAGTTTCCCTATGCTCCTTCCCGGTCAGTACCCCTTCGGTGACCACTATTCTGTTTCCTGTCACCACAGCTTAATTTTGCCTGTTCTTGAACTTCATATAAACGGAATCATACAGTGCATCCTCTTTTGTGTCTGATTTTTTTATGTAACAACTTTTAGAAATCCATCCATGTTGTACCACTAGCTTTTAGTCTTTTTTATTGCTATATAATATTCCAGTATATGATTATACCATGACTTATTTGCCCATTCATTTGTAGATAGACATTTTTGTTGACTCAGTTTGGGTACATACCTAGGAATGCCACTGCTGGATTATACAGTGTATGTTTACCTTTATTTGAATCTGCCAGGTTTGGGGTTTCAATAAAAAGAAAGAAAGACATTTTCAGTTTTCCAAAAGTTGTTCGTGTTTTACACTCGTACCCGCCAAGTATGAGGGGTCCAGTTTCCTAATCCTTGCCAAAAGTTGACACTTTTAGTCTTTGTACTTTTAGCCATTGTATCAGGTGTGTGGAAGTATCTCATTTGATATTCACCTATATATAATTTTTTGCATTTAAAAACCTTTAAAAACCAGGGGGGCATCGCTCGTTCTCTCTCTCTCTCTCTCTCTCTCTCTCTCTCTTTTTCACACACATACAACTTAAGTCTTCTGCATAAAAAAGGTTTTTTTCACAGATTATTATAACCAATAGAATTCTTTTTTCCAGGTAGCCACAGAGATTTGAAGAAAACTTCTATTCCCGTGCTAAAATCCAGATTGCTGTATTGTTAGTACTAAATAATTTGGACAGAAATTTGAAGTAAAATACTAAAATATTATGTTAGCACATCAAAGCCGGACTGTTTCAGGATAAGACAAGGTCCCTGCTCCCCAGAGGAATTTCTAATCTAATAGGAGAGAGAGATAAAAGATGTTTTGGCCACCGACTAAATCAAAGAATATATATCTTAATTTGATAGTTTTACCAGACCTAAAGCATCAAAGAGCTTGACATGTACAAATCAAAACAATTTATCTTTTTTACTTCTAATCTGTTGCAGTCTGTTTTAATCTTTGGAAGTTAAATGACAAAATATTAATTTATCATATGTTCTTCCAGTGTCCATTTATTTCTTTCTGTGCCCATCAGGGAAAATTGGTGACAGAAAGGAGCTGTCACACTTAACAGGGTGGTTGAAGAGCATTTAATAAAGTGACGATGCACAAAGCCAAGGGAAGAGTAAGGGAAAAGTGAAGGATAATACAGAGTCCTACTTCAAGTGGTAGGCGGTAAAGGGAGGTAATGAAGGACACAGCAAAGCAGCCTTTTCCAGAACCCAGACTGGGTGGCTGTATGGAGAGTGTGGAGAGTGGGCAGACTTAAATATAGGCCCATGGATCCCCACCTCCCAGAATTCGTGCCTTGTGTAATCCATCACTCCTTGAGGATAGCAGGACCTGAGACTGACTTCTGGCCAATAGGACATGGCGAACGAGAGAGAATGTCATTTCCCTCATCACATTAGTGTACAAGGTGAACAACCAGCTCCTTCTCTTGCCAGCCTTGCCTCCATGTTGTAGGCCACCCTGTGGAGAGGACCACGTGGCAAGGAACTAGAACAGTTTCTGGCGCACAGCTAGCATGAAGCTGAGGCCCTCGGTCTGACAGCCTCCCAGGAACCGAGTGCTAACCGTGTTTGAAAGCGGATCCTTCCCTGGTCAAGCCCTGGGATGCACTGCAGCCCTGCTGACACCCTGACTACAGCAATACAGACTCAGCGGTTTGAACCACGAGTTTATACTGGCTTTGTGACCATCCAGCAATAGATAACGAACATAGACAGAAAACTCAGGTAGGAGCCGAGGCTTCCGTAGAGGGAAGCAGACAGCCCAGGGCCCCACACCATCGGGAGGGAGGCAGAGGACTAAATGCCCCAGGCTCGTGCCTCTCCTATGGCACTTCCCAGCAGGCCAAACTAAATGGAAACCAGAGAGAAGGGAGCTGGTTACTGCTGTTCGTATAGGTCATCCCCTCAGGGCAAAGGTGGTATGAAAAATAGTGGGACAGGGAACTGGAGGGGCAAAGAGAAGATAAACAGCATGGTAACTCCAGTAAACTCTTTACTTTTCAATGAATGAGAATATCCATATTTAAATCCATGAAGGACTCCTACGCTAGGACAATCATATGTTAAGGTATATATGGAGAGCCATCTATATAGCTGTATTTTTATTTCAAGTCACAGTTCTATTAGATAATATTATGACACTGGTAAGGAACATTGCATTGTTAAAAATTAAATAGAAAAGGCCCTGATGACCCAGCAATTGCACTACTAGGACACAAAACTGCTGATTCCAAGAGGCACATCCACTCCAATGTTTATAGCAGCACTATCAACAATAGCCAAATTATAGAAAGAGCCAAGTGTCCATCGACTGGCGAATAGATAAAGAAGATGTGGTATATATACACAACAGAATATTATACTTAGCGATCAAAAAGAATGAAGTCTTGCCATTTGCAACAACATGGATGGAACTAGTATATTATGTCAAGTGAAATAAGTCAGAGAAAGAATAAAGATCATATGATTTCACTTGTGGAATTTTAAGAAACAAAACATGATCATATGGGAAGGGAAGGAAAAATAAGATAAAAACAGAGAGGAAGGCAAACCATAAGAGACTCTTAACTACAAAGAACAAACTAAGGATTGATGGAAGGGTGTTGGGTGAGGGAATGGTCTAAACGGGTGATGGGCATTAAGGAGGGCACTTGTTGGGATAAGCGCTGGGTGTTACATTAAGTGACGAATCACTAAATTCCACTCTGAAACCATTACTGCACTCTATGTTAACTTGCTTGTATTTAAATAAATTTTTTAAAAAATTAAATAGAAAAGGCAATAGGCACACCTGGGTAGCTCAGTCAGTTAAGTGTCTGACTTAGGCTCAAGTCATGATCTCACAGATTCGTGAGTTCGAGCCCTGCATCCGGCTCTGTGCTGACAATTCAGAGCCTGGGGCCTGTTTCAGATTCTGTGTCTCCCTCTCTCTCTCTGGCCCTCCCCTGCTCACACTCTGCCTCTCTGTCTCGAAAATAAATAAGCATTAAAAGAAGAATTCGGGGGCACCTGGCTGGTTCAGTTAGTTAGGCATCTGACCTTGGCTCAGGTCACGATCTCGCAGTTCCTGAGTTTGAGCTCCACGTTGGGCTCTGTGCTGAGAGCTCAGAGCCTGGAGCCTGCTTTGGATTCTGTGTCTCCCTCTCTCTCTGCCCCTCCCTTGCTTGCACTCTGTCTCTTTCTTTCTTTCTCTCAAAAATAAACATTAAAAATTTTTTTAATTAAAAAAGTAAAATAAAATATATTTAATAGAATATATTAAATAGAAAATACAATAACTATTCTTAAAAAGAGAATAAATTCAGGTAATCCTACTAGTTAGCAATTTGGAAGATAAACTCCTCAATATAAATGTAGATTTTAGAATTATTGTGATATAAAACCCATATTATTATTTTCACTTTTTAAAAGGTTTTTTTTCTTTTTTAAGTTTATTTATTTTGAGAGAGAGAGAGCGTGGGAGCAGTGGAAGGACAGAGAGAGAGGGAGACAGAGAATCCCAAGCAGACTCAGCACCACCAGCGAAGAGTCCCAGGTGGGGCTCAATCCTGAGAACCACTTAGATCATGACCTGAGCCAAAGTAAGAGTCGGATGCTTAACTTGATGAGACACTCAAGTGTCCCAAACCCATGTTATTTTTTTTAATTTACTTTTTTATTAAAAAAATTTTTTTAATGTTATTTTTGTGAAAGAGAGAGAGGTAGGGGAGGGACAGAGAGCGAGGGGGACAGTGGATCTGAAGCAGGCTCTGTGCTGACAGCAGAGAACCTGATGCGGGGCCCAAACTCACAAACCGTGAGATCATGACCTGAACTGAAGTCAGATGTTTAACTGACTGAGCCACCCAGGCGTCCCCCAAAACCATGTTTTTAAAAGTCAGATAGTCATGCTACTAGCTGTGTTGTTTTAGACTGATAATTATTTCTGATAAAACTGAAAATGATGTTTTTCTCTTAGCACTGTCATGAATGTCATTTAGCTGAAAACATTTCACTACCCACTGTTGGGAAGTAAGTTCAGACTCTGAGCTTCAAATCCATTATTAACGGGATTCTATAGCATTTCCCAGTATCACACGTTAATATATAAACTGAATTGGGGAAAAATGCAATGAGAGGGCTTTTAAAATTCAGCTATAAAGTATAAACAGGGTAAATTGCATTTGATTTTTAACTGCTCCCCCTTACTCTGCACAGTAAATGAGGAACATGACTTAAAGATAAAGCTAGATCTCTAACTTACTTGAAAATAACTGTCTTTTTTTTTAATTTTTGTTTGAAAATAACTTTTAATAAACCAATCAGAGTAGATCACCTAGCTATCCTTTGGAACCGCTCAAAAATTGTTTCCTTTCTCAAGGAGAAATCATGTTGTTAGATAAGGGTAACATAAGAACAATGAGATGTGATCGGAAAGAGAATTGTGTTCATGATCACACGGTTCCTGGGATCGAGCCCCGAGTCGGGCTCAATGCTGACAGCTCAAAGCCTGCTTAGAATTCTCTCTCTCCATCTCTCTCTCTGTCCCTCCCCTGCTTGTGCTCTCTTTCCTCTCTCAAAATAAATAAATGAACTTAAAAAAAACAGAGAGAGAGAGAGAGAGAGAGAGAGAGAAACTGTCCTGAAAGATACTGTGCAGTTGCCTTCAGGATTCCTATGATGGAGAAGTGACCCTGGTTAAATTAGAGCATTGTATGAAAGAAAAATACTTAATACTTAATAGGAAAATTAGTGCTTTGCTCTAAAAAGGCTTAGCTCACAAAGGTTCTTTATTTTTAGTATTATTTTTTTTAATGTTTATTCATTCTTGAGAGAGAGACAGAACAGAAGCAGGGGAGGGGCAGAGAGGGACACAGAATCCAAAGCAGGCTCCAGGCTGTCAGCACAGAGTCTGACACAGGTCTCGAACTCACAAACTGTGAGCTCATGACTGGAGCCAAAGTCAGATGCTTAACCGACTGAGCCACCCAGGCACCCCACAAAGGTTCTTTAAAAAAAAAGAAGAAGAAAGAAAGAAAGAAAGAAAAGAGAATTTGATTGCTTAAGTATTAAACTGTATATATATATTTTTAAGGCAAAAGAAGAATACAAAGGAAAATGTGGCTTGCAACTTTAGGAGAAAGAGTATTTTCTTCTCTTAATAAGGTGTTCCAAAGCCAGAGCAGTGCTCTGTTAATACAGAGAAGCAATACCTTGAGGAAACAGTGTAGAGTACTTCACCCCCAAATCACTGTGATAATGACCTTCCTGAGGTTCAGTTAGGTAAAAATCATCCTTCACTAGATTTATGTTTTCAGATGTTGGAATACTAAATTAGGTAGTTGTCTTACTAATAAGCCACCTTGGGTATTACCTGTGCATGCTCTAGACCAGCGGTTCCAGAAAAAATTCAAAAATGGAAAGAGAGAGGTGCTTATGGTATTAGATAATGTTGGTGGCAAGATCAAGGAGCCACAGGATAGCTATGGATGATGCAGTTGCAATGTCAGTTTCATAAATAACGTAATTAAGAAATCTTCTTGGAAGAACTTATGAACACTGAAGTTCATTCAGCTTCACTACCCTCTGCAGACTACTGTGTCAGTTTCCCAGGTTGCTGTAACAAAGTCCCACAAATGGGGTGGCCTAAAACAACAGAAATATCTTCGCTCACAGTTCTGTGGGCTGGGAGTCTGAAATCAAGGTGTCCGGCAGGACTGCAACCTCGCCAAGTGCTTAAGGGGAATCCTTCCTGGCCTCTTCCAGTTTCTGGTGGCTCCAGGCATTCCTGGCTTGTGGCTGCATGACTCCAATCTCTGCCTTGTCGTCACATGGGCTTCAGTGTCTGCTTCTGTCTCTCATAAGACACTCTTCACTGGATTTAAGGCCCACCTAGATAATCCAGGGTGAACTCATCTCAAGATCCTTAACTATATCTGCAAAGACTCTTTCTTTTTTTAAATACTGTTTATAGTTTATTTATTTTGGAGAGAGCAAGCATAAGTGGGGGAAGGGCAGAGAGAGAGGGATAGACAGCGAGTCTCAAGCAGGCTCCATGTTGACAGCATGGAGTCTGATATGGGGCTCGAACTCACAAACCGTAAGATCATGACCGAAGTCGAATTCAGACACTTAACTGACTGAGCCACTCAGGTGCCCCTCAAAGACTCTTTTTCTAAATAGGGTCACAGTTTCAGTTTCTAGAAGTTAGGACAGGGATATATCGTTTGAGGGGGCCACCATTAACCCCACTACAACTACTAAGTCCGAATATTTACTCCTTTGGATATTAAATATTGTATCACCTTGACAAAATAATGACAAATCACAGCCAAAAACAAAGTCTAGCTTAGTATGGGACCACCAAAGGGACAAGGACCCCAAGCCAAATGTCTCACTTTTGTATTTACTTGGATTTTCTGGTTAGTTCTTTCATAGTTATTTGTTAGAGGGTCAAATCCTATAAGTTAATTGAAATTGGGAGCAAGTCACGATAACCAAAAATTAATTTAAATGAGGAAACTTTGGTAAATCTCTTTCCTACTCTCACCTTCTGTAGGAAGGCTCCCTTTGTGAATCTCTGTTAAATACACGTAAATGTCCACCACTTCCTGAACACAGAATAGCATTGTAATTGAGAATCAGATTCCTCGTGCTGAAAAAAACATAATATTTGGCCAGTTTCACTCATTACACCCAACCCTATGATTATAATTCGGACACTGGACACAATGCTTTCCAAGCTTCAAACCTTCTAACTGGGTCTCTATTCAGTAACACTATCATTCACTCATAGCCATGTGTTCATTAGTCAGCCAATGTTACAAAGCTGCTTAGTCAAGTGACACCTTTATTCAGAGTTCAAGTTTAGTGAATAATAACATTACCATTAAATGCATTTGTTTTTATTTTTTATTTTTTAAAACCTGTTTCAATATTTTGTGCTTTAAAAAACACTTTTTTAATGTTTATTTTTGAGAGGGAGAGAGACTGAGTACTAGCAGGGGCGGGGCAGAGAGAGCAAGACACAAGCTCCAGGCTCTGAGCTGTCAGCACAGAGCCCAGTGCGGACCTCAAACTCATGACCCGTGAGATCACGACCTGAGCCGAAGTCAGATGCTTAACCAACTGAGCTACCCAGGTGCCCCTAAATGCATTTGTTTTTAACATGGAGTGTTTCTAATCCATAGTGTCTACTTCAGGCTTTGGGTATCCCCCTGTAGTGGATAGACATCATTTTCCTTTTGGCTACTTAGTATCTGAACCTCCTCCCTAGGTACATAATCCTCCAGGTTATGAGACAGAGCCACCTCACATTAAAGCATCTAAAAAAAAAAAAAAAAATATATATATATATATATATATATGTATATGTATACACACACACACACACACATACATATACACATACATATATATATATATTGGGTAAAAATATGTAAAAATATAAGGGAGGCTACCCAGCCTTCCTTACAGCAAGGGCATAGGAATAGACCTCTGCCAACAGACACACCTGCCAGAGATTTTTTTTTTTTTTTAATTCACATCCAAATTAGCATATAGTGAAACAATGATTTCAGGAGTAGATTCCTTAATGCCCCTTATCCATTTAGCCCATTCCCCCTCCCACAACCCCTCTAGTAACCCTCAGTTTGTTCTCCGTATTTATGACTCTCTTCTGTTTTGTCCCCCTCCCTGTTTTTATATTATTTTTGTTTCCCTTCCCTTATGTTCATCTGTTTTGTCTTTTAAAGTCCTCATATGAGTGAAGTCATAAGATATTTGTCTTTCTCTGACTGACTAATTTCACTTAGCATAATACCCTCCAGTTCCATCCACATAGTTCCAAATGGCAAGATTTCATTCTTTTTGATTGCCGAGTAATACTCCATTGTATATATATACCACATCTTCTTTATCCATTCATCCATCGATGGACATTTGGGCTCTTTCCATACTTTGGCTATTGTTGATAGTGCTGCTATAAACATGGGGATGTACATGTCCCTTTGAAACAGCACACCTGTATCCTTTGAATAAATGCCTAGTAGTGCAATCGCTGGGTTGTAGGGTAGTTCTATTTTTACTTTTTTGAGGAACCTCCATATTGTTTTCCAGAGTGGCTGCACCAGCTTACATTCGCAGAGATTTTTTTTTTAATTTTTTTTTTAATCTTTATTTACTTTGAGAGAGAGACAGAGTGTGAGCAGGAGAGGAGCTGAGGGAAGGGAGACACAGAATCAGAGGCAGGCTCCAGGCCTTGAGCTGTCACCACAGAGCCCGACGTGGGGCTCGAACCCACGAACCGTGAGATCATGACCCCAACTGAAGTCGGACGCTTAACCAACTGAGCCACCCAGTTGTCCCATGCCAGAGATCTTTTTTTTTAATTTTATTTATTTATTTATTTTGAAAACGACAGAGACAGAATGAGTGGGGGAGGGGCAGAGAGAGAGGGAGACAGAGAGAATTCCAAGCAGGCTCCACACTGCTAATGGCACAGAGCCCAATGTGGGCCTCAAACACAGAAAACTGTGAGATCATGACCTGACCCAAAACCAAGAGTTGGAAGCTCAAATGACTAAGCCACCAGATGCCCAGAGATTTATTTATTTTTAATAGAAGCTTTGTGCATTTTTTTTTTCAATGTTTATTTATTGTCGAGAGAGAAAGAGAGAGATCACATGAGCAGGGGAGGGGTACAGAAAGGGAGACAGAGAATCCCAAGCAGGCTTCACCCCACCAGCGTAGAGCCCAACCCAGGACTCAATCCTACAACAGTGAGATCATGACGTGAGCCAAAATCCGGAGTTGGATGCTTAACTGATTGAGCCACCCAGGTGCCCCACCTGCCAGAGATTTTAAAACTCAAGATTTAAATGTGGAAGCAGAAGCAACAGCATTAAGAAAAGCATGGGGACCTCAGAAGACCCAGCTACATAATTTGGAGGACAGAGTACAAAATGAAAGTGTTCAGTTTCTTATTAGAAGGGCAGGAAAAAAAGTTTGAGTGAATGCTAAAATATAAAGCTTTTTCCTTTAAAAGCACCTGGCTGACTCAGTCAGTAGAGCATGTTACTCTTGATATCCAGGTTGTAATTTTGAGCCCCAGATTACGTGCAGAGATGGTTTACTTAAAAAATAAAGTAAAATATTTGGGCACCTGGGGCGTCTGACATCAGCTCAGGTCATGATATCATGGTTTGTGAGTTCAAGCCCTGTCAAGCTCTGTGTGGACAGCTTGGCGCCTGCTTGGGATTCTATCTCTCCCTCTCTCTCTGCCCCTCCCCCCCAAAATAAATAAACTTTAAATACATTAATTAAATAAAGAAATAAAATCTTTTTTTAAATCTTTAAAAATATAAAATATAATAGGGATAACAGTCATACATGAATAAAAACAAACTTAAGGTTGCAAAAACTTTTTAGTGTCATAATTTTAAAAACACAATAAATGATACCTAATGAATGGGTATTTTGATTGATTATACGAGTTTTCTGGCTCACTTTCCTGCAAATTCATGTATTATGTTGTCAAAAACTTATGCTTTTTTCCCCAAAATTTATACTTAAAAATTTTTTTTTAGTTTATTTATTTATTTTGAGAGAGAGACAGACAGAGAGAGAACAAGCCAGGGAACGGCAGAGAGAGGAGAGACAGAATTCCAAGCAGGCTCCATGCTGTCAACACAGATCCTGATGTGGGGCCCAAACCCACAAGCCGGGAGATCACAATCTGAGCAGAGATCAAGAGTCGGTCCCTCAACCAACTGTGCCACCCAAACGCCCCTAAAATTTATACTTTTTAAACTCCATTTCCTTTTTTTTTAAATGTTTTATTCATTTATTTTTGAGAGAGACAGAGGGAGAGCGTGCATGCAATTGAGAGTGTGCGTGAGCAGGGGAGGAGCAGAGAGAGAGGGAGAGAGAGAATCCCAAGCAGGCTTCATGTTGTCAGCACAGAGCCTGATGAGGGGCTTGATGTCACAAACTGTAAGATCATGACCTGAGCCAAAATCAAGAGTCGGATGCTTAACCGATTGAGCCACCCAGGTGCCCCTTAAACTTCATTTTCAATTGATATAATCAAATGTGACTTGGCAAATGCAAAATCCCAAATAATTTTTGGTAATGACTTTTCTGCTGACGTATCTGTTACTAGAGTTTTGAAGACTATTTTTATAGGCTGTGGCAAAATTTGGATCAACTCTAGTAAATCATTTAAAAATATAAATTGTAGTGCATTCATTGCTGACTATTTTCATGGAATTATTTTTCCAAAAAGATTTAGGTTTCATACAAATCACACAGTGAAGTCTAAATTTTAAGTGCAAATGTACACAATGACGTTTTAATGCTTCTTCTGACATTTCCTGTAACTCATGGAGGTTGTACAAGAAACAGAAAGAGGCTTCATGATTTGTATGTAATTCAAAAGGTCTGTCTGCATTCCACCTCTGTATCTTCATTTACAGGAGAAAAATTATTTAAAGTTGTCTTCGTGGGGCGCCTGGGTGGTTCAGTCAGTTAAGTGTCAGACTTCAGCTCAGGTCATGATCTCACCTTTGGTGAGTTGGAACCCCCTGGTGAGTTGGAACCCCCCCCCCCCCTTGGGCTCTGTGCTGACAATTCAGAGCCTGGGGCCTGCTTTGGGCTGTGTCTCCCTCTCTCTGCTCCTCCCCTGCTCACGTTCTGTCTCTCCCTCTCTCAAAATAAATAAACATTAAAAAAAATTAAAGTTGTCTTTGTTAATAACTGGTCGGCTGAAGCATCATATGAAAATAGTGCTCTTTTCCACTGAATGTGACAATCTTTAAATTTAATTTCTAAATCTGTGGATAGTCTTTGCAATGTTACAGGTAGTTTTCAAAACTAGAGATCCTAATAAATTCATTGAAGATTCTAGTAATTATGGATATGCTTTATTGCAATGTCCACGTGCACACCTTTGTAATAATTTACTAACAACGTTTGCAGGTCAGAGAGCTGCTGCAAGTTTGGGCTCCAGAGTCAGACAATCGGATCCCCTCCTTTCCTCTTGCCTCTGCAGGTGCCTCAACTGCCGCCACCGCTAATCCGAGCTCAGGGCCCCGCCCCTCCGCCCGGGACCGCCCGAGGCCTGCGCCTGCGCACTGGGCTCCAGGCTAATGGCTGATGCCTCACTGCCAAAGCCCCTGGGCGGAAGTTCCTGCCCTGCAGCCCATGGATTTTGTACTTCCGTGTACCATCCCCTGACTTGCAAATCACAAGTTCCAAGAAAGAAGTAATAAGAATGTCTTGACCGCAACAGCAGCAGAGCTTTAAACAACGTGTGAGGGCCCTCCTAAGAGGCGGGGCTCTCAAATGCCCTTGAGGTGTCTCGCATCCCTGATGTCTGCAGGACACGAAGATGCTCGCACCCAGCCTTCACTCTAGGAACACATTTTAATGCAGAGTGGATCTTAGATTAAACAAAGGAAAACTGGGTACTTGACCCTTAAAGTGGGTTTCCGCCACTTACTGGCTGTGTGCCCTTGGGCAAGTTGCTTAACCTCTAGGTCTCAGTTTTTTTCATTTGTAAAAGAATATAGCATTGTACCAATGTTAATTTCCTGGCTTTGATCGTGGTGCCTTGGCTACTTAGAGGTTAACATTAGGGAAAGCTGGGTGGGTGGCTGATGGGAATCACCTACATATTTTTGCAGTTTTTCTGTAAGTACAAGGTGATTTGGAAAGAGGAGCACCTCCCACCCAGTGTTAGGACTAGAATGCACAGGCACTGACAAGTCCTGGCTTCTACTCAAGATTTTTTTGTGAACTAATTGTATGTCCTTGGACACACTGCTTACCTTCTACTCCTTTATCTTCCGGGGGAAAATGTGGATATTGAATTAGATTCTTAATGTCATTTCTTTACATTTATTTATTTTTGAGAAACAGAGTGAGACAAAGCGTGAGCGGGGGAGGGGCAGAGAGAGGACACACAGAATCTGAAGCAGGCTCCAGGCTCTGAGCAAGCGGTCAGCACAGAGCCTGATGCGGGGCTCGAACCCACAGACTGTGAGATCATGACCTGAGCCGAAGTCGGACGCTCAACCGGCTGAGCCACCCAGGTGCCCCCTTAATGTCATTTCTAATGTTAAAATGTAAGAACGGTGGAAGGGCCTCTCTCTGGGTTCTCATTTACCTCCTTTGCTCATTATTATTATTATTATTATTATTATTATTATTATTTTAGTTTATGCTTCCAGGCCTTTCTAGCTGTGTTTTCTTCTTATTTTGGGGATCCTGAGCTTATCCAAAATTAGTACTTAAAGTGTCCCTGAGTACATTTACACATATAAGCAAATCGGTTCATAGATAGAGGCCCATTTTTAGCATATCCAAGTGAAAGAAGGTGATTGTCACCCAGCCATTTTCAGTTAACCTGGTGTCCCTCGACCTTGGTGGCACATTGAAATCACCTGGGAAACTTTTAAGCTACTGATGCTCCAATCCCACCTGCAGAGATCTGCTTTGATAGGTCTGGGTGTGACTAGGCCAGATTCCACTTTTTATATTTGGTGCATTTGTGATGTTTATCAAAGCCATTTCTCAATTCACATTAAAATCAATCCTATTTAAGCATAATTTAGTCTTTTTATAGAGCATACAACGCCCATATTTTTTAATATATTTTTTGCCCATATTATATAATCCTTTCTCAAGTAAAATTATGGTACAAGAACATGAAATAATTAACAAATTGCATAAAGTGGAAATTGGTGTAGTTACATATACTTTTTGCTTATACAAAGTGTGCATTAATACTTTGAGATTATAAATTCCAATGGAACCCCTATATTTTTATTTTTTAAATATACACCTTTATTGTGATATAATTCACATACCATGCAATTCACCCATTTTAAAGTGTATAATTCAATGGTTTTTACTATATTCACAGTTGTCAGGGACCTAAAATTTAACCTTTGTTATACAGGAGAGCAAATGTGAGAGGATCAACAAATACTATTTGATTATGGTAAATTCTGTAGTATTTTTTTTCTCTAGCCATGTTAATTTCTACAAGCCTAGTTAAAGGGAAGAAGGTAATTACCAGTGATAAATTCATCTTTAATGAAAAGAGGTGTCATTAATGAGAAAAAAAATGTCAGTTTTCTCTCAATGTTCATTCATCTTCCCTGAAAGGACACAGAACACTTCCAAACAGTGATGATTAGATCCAGAATTTATATGCTCTGCTTTATATACTCTTTGATTAATCCATAACAGCCAATTACCATTGCCTACCTTTATTATTAGATTTTCCCAGCATCATTACACTCCTGACTAATGAAAAATGCTAAGAGAGTCTATTAACCGCATGCACAATATCATTTAGCTGATGCCAAATGGTTAATTGTCTTCAAAATTTGAAGGGATGTTCTTATGATATATGGGACCGTGACTATGCATAAGTGAGTCCAAATAAAGTTTAGAAGAGCACATAGCACAAAGTAAGTGCTCAGTGAGTAGGGTGATCATATTACAGAAACCAGGACACTTTTGAGAAAGGCGCTCAATATATTAGCTATTATTATCATCACACCGCGCCCATCTATTTTGCATACTTAAAATGATAATACAAATTGCCATTCTTAACAGTATCAATTTCTAATTAAATCTTGGGGATGGGGTGCCTGGCTGCCTCACTCAGAAGAGCATATGACTCTTGATCTCAGGGTCATGTGTTCAAGGCCCATATTCAGTGTAGAGATTACTAAATAAATAAAAATAAATAAATAAATAAATAAACTTTAAAAAAATCTTGGGGAAAAATTGCACATAGATTCTTCAGGAATTTTTCCTTAGAATTAAGGTATATACAAGTAAATAAAACAAACATTATCATCACTGGCTACCACTTTTGAATCACACTATACCCCCAGCCAAACTGGAAGAGCCACTAAACCTAATAGTTACTGAACAGCCCAAATAGTACATGTGTATTGCCTTGGCCAGTTCTTCTTGAGTCAAACATGCAAGCACCAGTTGGTCTACAGATGCCAGCCCCTTACACATTTGGATTTCTGGGGCAATTAATCTGTCACTTTTCGACATGTGATCAATTTCCTAATAATTGAACTTTAAGAGGAATCGGTGGACAATGGGTCTTTGTACTCCAGCTGTAAAGAAGTAAAACCAATGAATTTTCCAGGTCACAGAAGTTTCCATCATCAACGCTTCTAATCATTGTAGATAGAAATCTTTCTAAATGTGAGCCTCGTAACAATGTTTTCCAAGAGAGTCTGGGCCTTTCTTTTAGAAAATCTCACTTCACATCCAGAAAAAAAAAAAAATAGGGCTACTGGTCAACCCAGCACTTTACACTTTCAGAGAAAAGAAAACACGAATGCTGCATCCACTCTACATGCCAAAGAGGAGAATCTTCCACAATTACCATCCTCCTCATGCATCCTTGACATGGCTGCCTCTGCTTCACTCATAGTCAGGGAAGGAGCCTCTGGAATCACCAACCCACAGGCTCCTTCATCATGATTTTCTAACTTGGAAGTTTTCTCCTCTTTTTCTCTGTGACTCCTAACAGATGCTGTCCTAACAGATGTTGTCCACTTTCAGAGCACACGTGTGAGCATCCCCAGGGCAAGGCACCAGTCTTGATTGGCCACTTCTAACTTTACCCTTTTCCTTCCAGTCAAGAAAGCACATTGGAAAGCAAGTAAAAGGGATAGTATGTGGATAATCTCAGATCTGTTCTGAGATTTCCTTTTAGGCAAACTAACTTGGGTATATTTGCAACCTTGAATACATTAGTGAAAAAAAAACCCACAAATATTTGTGAATTACCTTACAATTTACTATGACATATCAGTGTGTGCAGTGACTTCCTGATTGAGAAACGTTGTCCATTATCTTGAGGATCTTCAGTGAGGCCAGATCATTCCCTTTCTTCCCAAAACATTCATTCGTTGTTCATATCTTCATTTGCTGTTCTTTTATTCATTCCACAAACATTTAATGAGCATTTACTATGCTACATGCTGAGGATACATGATGAGCCAGACCCAAAATCCTTAAAGGCCAAAGAGCTCATATCTACTGTAGGAAGTTAGATATGTCAACAAAAGAAATTGAGATAGAAGTATAGCCAATGGATATAATATAGATACTAAATCTGATAGATGGATAGATAGTAGTCAGACAGTTGATGACAATTGGTATATAGAGGTATGAAAGATAGAAAGGCTCTCTAGCTCTCCCACAAGAGAAAGGTGACCAAGGAAGCTGAATCTGGATGGATTAGGACACTTCGCTAGAAAGACAAGAAGGGACAGGCCTTCCAGGCAGTGTCACAGCCACAGACAGTGTGCAAGTCTCAAGCAGCCATGTGGTAAATTGACTTATGCCTCAGCGTAGTCTGAAGATGCTCCAATGTTACATTTCCTTCAATTTTTCTAGCCTTCATAGTTTCATAACAAACTACAGATCATTTAAGCACTGTTTATTAAGACCTAGTGTGGTAGAGCCCCTTCCTAAGGAATGTGGTGGAGGCCTTCTCAGAATAAAGGAAGGCAGCATGTGACATGGCCCAATCAACTCCAATACATGTATGCATAACTCTGACAGGACTCCGTAACTTGGACTGTGTCCAATCGACTAAATGTGTCACCATATATGGGAGACAAAGAAGCAGAAATTGCATAAAAGGCTACATCCCACTGCGCTCGGGGCTCAGCCTTTTTGGGGTCTTAGCCCGCTGAGAACGTGCCGGTACAAATAAAGCTGCTTCCTGGAAAGAAGAGCCTCAGTGTCCCGTCTCTCTGTGTGAGAATCCTGCTACATTTCTTGGGGTCTCACGTCCAGGATCCGGGGACAGTGCGTTTCCACCTCCTTTGTCGCTGGGGTGTGAACCTCAGCATACTGGAAGAAGTGACCTCACCTGGCACCAGTGGACCACTTGATCTGTAGGAGACTAGCCCTTCCTGGTGTGCTGGGGCAGGGACGTGAGGTGCATAATGGAACCTCTGAGGCCCAGGAACCAGCTCAGGGAGTACTGCTCCTCAGACTGGTAAGAACCGGGGTTTGTTTTGGTAGACCTGCCCCTAAGAAGAAGAGGGGAGCCTGATCACCTCCCAGAGTTGACCAAATAGTTCCATAAGGAATAAGGAACGAAACTACAACCAAGGCACTGGGCGCTGGGTGGCGGGTTGGAGACTCTGTGTGACTATGTGTCAATGAGATGCACAGTGGAAAGGTTCCAACCTGACCAAGGGCCAAAGCAAGTGTTGAGTCCCAACCTACGGTTCTGCAGTGACCCCATACGGCTTAAGGTGGCATCAGACTTCCTCGGGAGTCTGATCTGAGTCAGGGCTTGATACTGAACCCACCAATGCTAAGAGGCGCCTGAAATATCTCCTGGAGGATGGAGAGTCCTGGCCTCCTGAGGGAAATATTCAGTACACTACTATCTTATTGTTCATTTATTTTTGAGACAGAGAGAGACAGAGCATGAGCATGAACGGGGAGAGTCAGAGAGAGGGAGACACAGAATCCGAAGCAGGCTCCAGGCTCTGAGCTGTCAGCACAGAGCCCAAGGCGGGCTTGAACTCATAGACCTTGAGATCATGACCTGAGCTGAAGTCAAACACTTAACAGACTGAGCCACCCAGGCGCCCCTGGTCAGAAGTTCTTTATGTGCAGGTCTTCTTTGCCTTAAAGGGGCCAAGAAAGGCAAGTACTTGCAGACTCACCCCCTGAGGCCCTCTCTTCAGGAAGAGCCAGCTGTTAGACCCTCATGCTCTCCTTATCCAAGATCGCCAGGGATAAAAAATTCTCCCCCTAAAATCAAGGTGAGTTCAATGTATCTATTGACTGAAATGCCTCATGGTGGATTTGGCCCCATAAAGGTTTCATTTTCCTTGCAAGATTCTAAGCAAATGAAAAGGACCTGGGGCGGGGGGTGGGGGATAGGCTAAATAGGTAAGGGGCATTAAGGAATCTACTCCTGAAATCATTGTTGCACTATATGCTAACTAATTTGGATGTAAATTTCAAAAAAGAAAATTAGAAAAGAAAACAAAAAGAAAAAGAAAAGGACCTGGGCAAATTTTCAGAGAACTCTGATCAATGTAAAGAAGTGTTCCAAAACCTAACCCAGGGTGCTGAAAAAAAAAAAAAAAAAAAAAAAAAACCCAACTAAGGATATTTAGATATGTTAAAAACAAAACAAAACAAAACAAAACATGCTTTATGCTTAATGGATTCATAAGTTTGCCAATCTAAAAAAAAATCTGATGTTAACAGTTCACAATTGGTTACTGCTTAGTTTTCACTGGAGACTAAGGTTTCTAACAGTTGAAATTCTACTTAATGTAATTTAGACTGATAAAAATAAGGAAAGTAACTCTGCATGTAGAGAAGGAGGAGATATGTAAGAAAGTTATAAGGAATGGGAATACATTTTTGTTAAGGGAAAAAAAAGTAATTTTGTCCTAAATAAGACTGGTGTTGTTTGGAGAAAAAGGGCTTAGGTCAAAATCTGAAAACAAAGGAAAGTTGTAGAAGGTTTGTGAAGGGAAATCTTTAGAAAGAAATGTTATATGTGGTCAGGACAGACTAAGGTTAAAATAAATGGATTAAAAAAAATATTTTTTAATGTTTATTTATTATAGAGAGACAGACAGAGCATGAGCATGGGAAGGGCAGAGACAGGAGACAAAGAATTTGAGGCAGGCTCCAGGCTCTGAGCTGTTAGCACAGAGCCCAATGTAGGGCTCGAACTCACAAACTGTGAGATCATGACCTGAGCCAAAGTCGGACACTTAACTGATTGAGCCCCTAAGGAGCCCTTAAAATAAATGGATTTTAAAAGTACACTGGTATAAGACTAAAATTCTGCTTTATTCTCTGTTAAAAAGGCAAAGTTTTCTTGGATTGTTGGTGTGCTTTTGGTTAAAAAAAAAAAAAAGTAAACAAAGGTTTTTTTTCCCCCTTTTGTCTGTCCAAAAAGATGGGAAAAAATAAAAAACCTTTTGATTTTAACCAAAAGGGTAGGACAGCAGGACAGCATGCCCTTTTGAGTTGTTTTACTCAAGCCTTGGTTGAAATTGCCCCTCCTTTGATCCAAAGGCTGGAGAGACAGTGGCGACATCCTCACTGCCAGCCTCCAAATGCTTCACATTTGGGTTGTTTCTGTTTAGCAAAGGAATGAATGCCGATGCCATATAAGGGACAAATGACTATAGTATATAAAGGGCTTTTACTGGAATACACAGGAGCCATTTTGCTACACTTAGCCCAGTGTATGCCAATTTGTAACTAGATACTCTAAAATGGATATCCACATGGCTGGAACATATTTATATGGGCACTGCTGAAAAAGGCAAAGGAATAGACCTCAACTTTGGCCCTTTTAAGCCCCCTTGACAGCCAATTTTATCCTTACAAAAAAATGGTTTTCACAAGTCTTTTAAAATATATTTGTAAAGAGGATTCGTGTTGGGCCAAAATAAAATTAGTGTATCCTTCTACAACCAGGGAAGTCTTGCTTGGTCACAGTCGATACCCCCAAAGTCCCGCAGACAGAAAATGGAGAAATAGGAGAAATCAGGGAAGACAAGGTCAGCTCTCAGGAGAGCCAAGCTTGGATAAGAGTGACTGCTCCCAGCACCTTGTGAGACTAAGAAAGCTTTTGGCTGCCAGTCGAATAGTCAACCAAAACACAGGGCCAGGAGATGAGGCTTCTCCTGGCCAGCTGTGGGAAATTAAGATAAGGGACACCTCTTCCTTCTTTTTCCTATACATGGGCAATTCCCCAACCAAGGCCATTACTCCTTTGGGATGCATTCTGAAAAATCGGGATGATTTTGATCCATAAACTATTAAAAAAAAAAAACCCAACTCATTAATTATCATGGGGCTGGAGATCCTATAGGGAACTTGCAGTTTCCTACTGGGGCCCAGGTAATTAATTCCATCCCAAGATCCTAATTGGGATTATGACCATCCCATTAAGAAATGGTATTGCCAACACTTCCAAGCTTGTGCTGTAGAGAAATTAAGGAGGTCTAAGGTTAAGCCCTTAAATTATGCTAAATTAGCCACTATTTTACAAATACAGAATGAGATCCCAATGGCCTGCCTGAAGAGGTTGAAGGGGCTCTCATTTTAAAGGACAAACTTGTCACTCAATCAGCCCTAGATATTCTGGGGCCTGGGGTGCCTGAGTGGGTCAGTTGAATGTCCGACTTCGGCTCAGGTCATGCTCTCACAGTTCATGGGTTCGAGCCCTGCGTCGGGCACTGTGCTGACAGTTGGGAGCTTGGAGCCTGCTTGGGATTCTGTATCTTCCTCTTTCTCCACCCCTCCCCTGCTCGCGCTCTCTTTCTCTCTCTCAAAAATAAACAAACTTAAAAAAAAAAAAATCTGAGGTCTTAGTCGTGGCCTTACTATGTCAGTCCAGACTTGCAGAGGTCCTGGCACAAATACCACTTATGTAGCCAGTCAGGGCACTGGAAACGAGACTCCCCTCAGAAGGGACAACAGAAGTCAAGGCCCGCAAGCCACAACCCTTATGTGGAGACGATCATTGGGAGTTTGATTGTCCTTTGGACCTCCATCTGGAAGACTCAGATAACCAGTGTCCCTGAAAGGGAATGATGGGGCCTGGTGCTCTTCAGGGTGGCTCCCCGGAACCAACTGTACATGGGAAGCCTGGAGCCTCTGGAAAACTCAGGTAACTAAAAGGCCAGTTCATTTCCTTCTTGACACCTTTGTATCCTCCTTTCCACTCCAGGCCAACTATCCAAATGCAGCATAACGATCAGAGGCATCTCTGGAAAGCTTCTAACTAAATTTTTCTCTCAGCCTCTGGGATGCATATGGGGAAAACTAATTCTTTCTCATTCTTTCTTGATAATACCAGAGAGCCTTACTCCCTTGCTAGAAAGGGACATTATAACTAAATTAGAGACTATAGTGCTTCTAATTCGAGGACAGATAAACAATTGTGTAAGTTTTGGGGAATTACTGGAGATTGTAGGCTGTAGATACCAGGGTTCAGGAAAATAACTTGCCCGCTATATCAATTATTAAAGCAGACTCAATCCCACCTACTCTCCCTCCCAAGGAAATAAACTGGGGTCTGACTCGCAGACACTGTCTCTAGCCCTCGGGATGGTTACAAACAGAGCAGGGGCAATTACTATTACCTAGCTCACAGAGCTAAAAGATCATGAAAGGACTGCATCAGGCCTTTCATTTAGGGAGGGATAAAACTTATCAAATGGCCCAAAGGATGTTTACTGGGAAAAATTTGTCAAGGACAGTTCAGCAAGTAGTATCAGCCTGTGAAGTATGTCTTAGAAACAATCCTCTCAACCACAAACTTGCTCTCCCAGGCAATCAAGGAACTGGAGGCCATCCAGGGAAGACTGACAATTAGGGTTCACTCATATGCCAAGGTCGAAGGAATGCCAACATCTGTTGGTATGGGTTGATACTTTCACTAATGGGTAGAGGCCTTCCCCTAAGACAAACAAACAAACAAACAAACAAACAAAAAACAGAGAAGGCACAAGAAGTAATAAAAGCTTTATCAATAATACCCAAGTTCAGCTTACCTAAAAATTTACAAATTAATAATGGTAAACAGCTACCTTGACTCTTTCTCTGGTAGGACTCCCAGGTCTTAAAAAAGTTTTACACCTCAAAATAAAGCAAACTGTCTGCTTATATTCAGCAAAACTCTAAATACCTCACAAGCATTAGATGCTTTAAATAAAAAAATTAAATAAAGTTAGGGCTGGAGTTTTGGAGAATTGAGCCACCATCGATTACTTCCTGCTCCTCTACCAACTGGGCTATGAGACAGTCCCAGACATGTATTGTTTCAGTATAACTGATAATTCTCACAGTCTTAGAACTGATAGATGACATTTGTCCAACTTGCGTAACTGGACAAAGTCAGGGTCTCTCCTGGATTGTGTAATGGGTTTGGGAACTGGGGACGTTGTCTTGAGATGCCATCTTGTTGGTCAGTATAGTCTTCACTTTGTATTTTCCTCCTTGTGTCTGCCAATGTTTGTGCCTCCTCATGCCTGCCAGCCTTCCTGTAGAACCATACCGTGGGCCACTTGACCGACCCTTGGATAAACTGTACCCCCACACCATCCCTTATCAGCTAGAAGAAGCCAGAATGGTCACCATCCCTGTTCCCTAATGGCAGTTACAGGCCCTGTTCCAGGGGAGAAATGAATAGGGAAAGGGTTAACATTAGGCAGGGAGAGATAAGGGACCTTCTGGGGGGCAGACTGCAGCTGCAGGTGGGAGGCTGAGGAAGCAGACAGGGTTCTCCCCTTATGAAATCCTTTATGGGTGCCCTCCCCCCATTATCAAGGGCATAAGAGGGGATCTAAATGAGATAGACAACCTAACCCTAAGGCAACAGATGAGGGCTCTTGGCTCTACCCTAACCACCTTACACCACAGGGTTAGGGAGCAATGTCCTGTGAGTCTGACCACAGACGCTCACCCCTTTAAACCAGGAGATGCTGTGTGGGGAAAGGAGTGGAATGTCCAACCTCTAAAACCCCTCTGGAGGGGCCCACTCATTGTCATTTTGTCCACCTCTACTGCAGTAAAGGTAGCCAAGGTGGGCCCCTGCATTCATCACGGCAGAGTGAAGCCAGCATCTTGAAACTGGGAGTGCATTCCTGATCCATCAATGCCGTGCAAGCTGACCATATGGAAGAAGCAATCTGCATCTCCAGAGGCTCCAGGAGACTGCAGCCCTGCTTTAGTCACTCCGGAAGCTGACTAATTCACGCATGGCAGAAGCTTGAGGACTTGATGGTCCGGTGCAACAGAAGACTGTCCTTATTTTCAATATGTTTCCTTACTGTGATGCACTGTCACCCTTGTTTCTCACTATTATTGTGATCCTTGCTCCACTTCTGGCCATAGGATTGGCCCAGGCCACCAATCCAGACTGGGAGTGTGGTGAGAGGTTTCTGTCAGCACTCACCTTCCTTTTGTGGATAGGATGCTTTGTTGGTATTGGTTACTTCTCATCTGGACCCCTTCTGCAGACCTAGATTCCTCATTATGTGACCCATATATTCGCATAACCAGGTCAGGCCAGGGAGTCACTTGGACCTTACTATACCATACCCACTTCTCTTGCCAGGGAGAGGTCCTGGGGACCTGCAGACCCAATAAGACCACCTATTCCATCTGCCAACGGGAGAGTCAATACACTTGTTTCCACCCACTGCACTCAACGGAGGAATGGCTAGAGGTCCAGAGTCCCCCCAAGACAGGAACCATCGGTATGGCCTAATTAACAAAACTCAAATTACCAATCCAAACCAGCTGGTGTCTATATTCTTTGATGTAAGTACAGCCACAGGTGACACATTGCCATATGGTTTGCCATGTGGAGGTCAGACATGGGAACAAGAATACCGACTCAATAATAAATACATGTGTCAGGGGTCTGGCACATGTGGTTCCTGGCCTCAGGCACCTGAATTCTTCTGTCCTTGTTGGAGCTGTGTCACATGGCCCACCTGGCAGACTAAAGACAAAACAGCACTCCTCCCAAAGGGTGTGGTTGAGTCAAACTGCCGATAGGGAAGCTGTAACCCCATTAATTTTACCATCCTTGACCCAGGAGACTCAATGGAAAACAGACCACCGGATTGGTATACTTACCTATGGGCAGGGCACAGACCCAGGAACTGTGTTGTAGTTTAAGAGAGTTACTGTTACACATAAGCCACTACCCAACAGGTCTTTGATTCCTTTTATGAAGAAATGGAAAAGGGCCCTCCTCCTGTTTCTGCCACAATGAAAACTCTGTTTCTAGCCCTACCAGAGACTATAGCCCAGACTCTAAAGGTCTCTTCCTGTAATGTATGCAGGGGAACCAACATGGGGGATCAAAGGCCATGGGAGGCTAGAGAATTAGATCCTCATGAACCTTATAATGGAACAGAATACCCTAGTCCTACTACTGGGATTTGGCTCCTCAAAATCTCAATTATTGGGAAAAACTGCCTTGCCCAATGGAGAAGAAAGTTCACCATCCCTGTTGGAAACTTAACGTGCCCAGGCCAAAGATTTTATAACTCAACCACCCGGGAAACCCAATGGTGGGGGTCCCCAGATCACCTTGAGCCAGATCCCCAGCCCTTGTCTAACTTCTCTCATCTCCAAGAGGTCTGGCACAATATTGACACATCCATCAAAATGGCAGGCCCCAGGTGAACTATACTGGATATGTGGAAGGACAGCCTGTACAGTACTTCCCTCAGCATGGTCAAGGTCATGTGTGCTGGGAACTATTGGTCCATCTTTCTTCCTGCTCCCACTTGCCAGAGGGGAACATTTGGGAGTCCAAGTGTATGGGGACGGGAGACTCAAAGGAAATGACATGCCCTACAAATTGGCAACTGGAAAGATGATGAATGGCCTCCCGAGCACAGAATCCATATTATGGCCCTACCACCTGGATGGGTCCTGGGGCTACCGCACTCCCATTTACGTGCTAAACCACATAATCAGGCTGCAAGCAGGTGTAGAGATTATAACCAATGGAACTGCCAGAGCTCTTAACTTACTAGCCAAGCAGCAAACCAAAATGCACAATGCTATCTATCAAAATCACTTGGTCTTAGATTACTTGCTTGCTTCTGAAGGCAGAGGCTGTAGAAAGTTTAACCCAAGCAGCTGCTGCCTACAGATAGATGAAGGAAAAGTCACAGAGGAGATCACAGATCGAATGAGAAAGGTTGCTGGTGTCCCAGTCCAGACCTGGAAATGTTGGGACCCTGGGGAATTATTTGGAGGATGGTTTTCAACTCTTGGAGGATTCTAAACCCTCATAGGTATTATTCTCTTAATTTTGGGAGCTTGCTTAATCCTATCTTGTCTAGTTCCCCTGGTTATACAGTCTGTCTCCAGCCTCATTGAGGCAATGGTCGAAAGAAAAACAGCCATGCATGTGATCATGTTATGGAACTATAAACCTCTAAACCAAGATGAGGCTCTTTGACCCAAAATAGGGGGTCTGAGCATCAAAGGGGGGAATGTGGTAGAGCCCCTCCCTAAGGAATGTGGTGGAGGCCTTCTCAGAACAAAAGAAGGCAACACCTGACTTGGCCCAATCAACTCCTATACACATATGCATAACTCTGACATGACTGTCACTTGGACTGTGTCTAATCAGACTATATGTGTCACCATATATGGGAGACAAAGAAGTAGAAATTCCATAAAAGGCTACACCCCGCTGAGCCCGTGCCGGCACAAATAAAGCTGCTTCCTGCAAAGAAGAGCCTCAGTGTCCTGTCTCTCCGTGCGAGAATCCTGCTACACTGTGAGGTACTGGGCACTTTGCCTAGATGATCTTGTTTAATCCTTGTAGGAATCATTTGATCAGCTACTTTACCACGTAAGGACTCCAAGGACTCCAAGTCTTTATGTCACTAGTAAGCAACAGTCATAGTTCAATTGCAAGTTTGTCTGACTTCAAAAGTCATTCACTTTCCATTATATCAATAGAGTAAGAATAGTAAGAGAGTGACTAATGAACTACTGCAAAGGAGTAGTTGAATCAATACTTTAATTTTCCTAGAAAAGCCAGTGCTAGAACAACATAATGCTTTCAGGAAATCACACCGAGATGAAGGTCCAGGAAACGATGCTGCTCATTTTAATATTTCTTTTTGTTTTACTTTTTTTAGGTTTATTTATTTATTTTGAGAAAATGAGAGAGAGAGAGAGAGAGAGAGAGAGAGAGAGAGAGAGAGAGACAGAGAGAGAATGAGCTGGGGAGGGGCAGAGAGGGAGAGACAGAATCTCAAGCAAGCCCCATGCCCTCAGTGCACAGCCCAACATGGGGCTCAAACTCATAAACCGAGAGATCGTGGCCTGAGCTGAGATCAAGAGTCAGATGTTTAACCCACTGAGCCACCCAGACACATCCCCTCCCTTTTCTATTTTTAATATTTCTTGTGAAAAATTCAAAAGAGGACATTTGGGGGAAATATTTTTCAGAATTTTTCGTGTGAAAGAATATGTGGAAATAAAGGTTCTTATAAACAATCATGAAAAACTGACATTAAAAAAAGGTAATGTATTAAATATGCACTCTGTAAGTAATTAAATGTTATTGTATATCATATGCTAGCTAGCAAGCACCATTTCTAATAAAAAGGTGTGGAAAAAAAATCTTAGTGATTTTTAAATATGAATTAGTGAATCTTATTGGTCAAGGGGATATGGGAGTTCTTTGTACATTTCTTGAAAATTTTCTCCAAGTTTGAAATTTGCAAAAAAATTTACATAATCAGCCTACAATTGTATTTTATAGTTTTTTATTATCAATTCAAAACAAACTTAAATGTGGTTGAATCTAAATGCAAAATCTACTCTACCACTAAGACTTAGAAATTATGATTGCCCTTCATAGAACAAGAGACTAGAAGAGAAAAGAGAGGTTTGTATTTCATATTTACAACTTAATCTCCAACAAAACCATTTTCTCTGTATGTAAGAGCTTTCTCCATTGTTGACTCTTGATTGGACGTCTGGCTGCATCAACCCAACCAAGTCGATAGAGAATTATTTGAGAAACAGGAACCATGAAATGGAGGGTACAGTGCTGGCTAGTTTTTATTCTTATCCTAGACGACTAGCCCAAGTTGGGGGTGGGGGTGGGGGCAGTGAGATACGAGAAGCTCGGTAAGAACACTCCTACAGAAATTCAGCCAGCCAGTCAGTCGATAATATCAATTTGTGTGTGGTACCTTCGACACAGTAGAGGGTAGTGGTTAAGAACATGGGTTTGGGAAGTGGGCAGAATAAGGTAAAATCCTGGCCCTGCCTTATTAAGTCTGTGGCCAAGATGAGCAAATTGCTTCACTTTCTGTGTCATAGTTTCCTCACCTATAAAAGGAGACAATAGTGGCTACCTTGTGATGAAAATATGTATTAGATACATTAATATGTATTCAGTGCTTAGAAGCCTGCTTAATTAATGTTGGTATTCTCTGAGCTAAGTGCTAGAGAGAACAACAGAAAACAAGATGGACGTGGCCCCAGCTCATAGTGTGGAATACAGACTTGCAAAGTAACAATGAACAAGAATGTGTTTTAATTCTCATGGTTGGGACATACAGGAAATAATAGCTAATATTCACATAGCATTTACTCTGATGGGTACCTTTAAAGTGCTTTAGAAATTACTCACTTAACCCTCATAATAACCCTGTGAGGAAGGTAATATCACTGGTCCCATTTTGCCAATGAGGAACTGAGGTGCAGAGAGGTTAGGTCACTCGATTAAGGTCACACAGGCAGCAACAAAGCCAGGACTCAAACCCAATCATAATTAGAGTCCATGTTCCTTCTTTTTTTAAAAGTTTATTTGTTTATTTTAGCAATCTCTATACCCAACGTGGGGCTCAAACTCACAACCCCTAGATTAAGAGTTGCATGCTCTTCCCACTAAGCCCGCCAGGGGCCCCAAGTTCCTAATCATGCCATTCTGCCTCTTTTAATTACCTGAACTCAGACTTAGGGTAGTAGGAAAGATTTCCCAGAAAACATTGTCTATGCTAAGACCTGAAGGCTGAGTGGGAATTACCTGGAGTGGAGCAAAGAGGAGGACAGGGCAGGGTTATAGGGAGAAAGAATATGTGTGTAAAATAGGGATAAAAAGAAGGCATGACACATCCATTCAGGTGGTGCAGGAGTAGAGAGATGTGAGTTTGGAGAGATAAGTAGCTCCCAGATCTTGGGAGAATTTCTAAGTCACGGTATGATTAGGAGTGTAACTTTTATTCTGAGAGAAGCTGGGAGCCACTGAAGGTTAAAATGTGAGAGGGAGCATGATCAGGTTTGCATTTTAGAAGGGTCATTCAGCCTGCCAAGGGGAGGATAGACTGGAAGGGCACAAAACTAGAGGCAGAATGAACAGCTAGTGGTGATGTGGCCCATATTATGGAAGCGACCATGAAATGTAAGAAATGGAAAGTTTCACAACTCAAGAGATATTTAATAGAGAGAGGGGGGCACCTGGGTGGCTCAGTCATTTTCGTGTCAGATTTCGGCTCAGGTCATGATCTCACGGTTTGTGGGTTCGAGCCTCCCATCAGGCTTGCTGCTGGCAGTGCAAAGCCTGCGTCGAATTCTCTGTCCTCCTGTCTCTCTGCCCCTCCCCAGCTTACTCTCTCTCTCTCTCTCTTTCTCTCAAGAATAAAAATAAAAACCTTAAAAAAAGGAAGAAAGAAAGAAAGAGGCTAAGATTCAAGAGGTGAAATAGAGCTTGGCAACTGATTAATTTATGAAGGAGGTAGATGAAGAGTCATGCCCACACCAAGACTTTGGTTTGGATCTGTCAGAATAGATGGTTTTGCACATTGGTGGTGCCCAAATCGAGATCCCACAAGAAAAATGAGAGACTTAATTGGAAATATTATTAAATTGTTGAACACATACTTTAAAATTTTTTTTTTCAACGTTTTTTATTTATTTTTGGGACAGAGAGAGACAGAGCATGAACGGGGGAGGGGCAGAGAGAGAGGGAGACACAGAATCTGAAACAGGCTCCAGGCTCCGAGCCATCAGCCCAGAGCCTGACGCGGGGCTCGAACTCACAGACCGCGAGATCGTGACCTGGCTGAAGTCGGACGCTTAACCGACTGCGCCACCCAGGCGCCCCGAACACATACTTTAAAGGAGAAACAGTAGAGTCAAACCTTGTTTGACTTTGTTCTTCCCAAACACATAGTAACTGCCCAATGAAAAACTTACTTAATGAATGAGTGGCCAGATGTACATACGGTTCTGAAATTCAAGAGAGATTTGGGCTGAAGGTAGAGATGAGAGAATCATCAGCAAATAGTGTTTGAAGTCATAGAGCTTGACGAGACTGTCCTTGATGAGTGTGTACAGCAGGAACAGGGGTGGGGGGAAGGCAGAGTGCCATGAATGCCAACATTCCAGTGAAAGACCAAGGGACTGAGGCTGATAAAGGGGAAGCCTGTCAGAGTGATATGAAGAAAATGAGAAGATCGCTTCTGCAGTCAAGGCACGATCATGTAAGTGTTCTGTGTACAGACACAAACACTATTGAGAGAAAAGCCATCTTTTTATTATTACTTTAAATGTTTATTTATTTTTGAGAAAGAGAGAGCATAAGCAGGGAAAGGGCAGGGAGAGAGGGAGACAGAGCATCTCAAGCAGGCTCTGCACTGACAGCACAGAGCCTGATGTGGGGCTAGAACTCACTGTGAGATCATGACCTGAGCCAAAATCAAGAGTGGACACTCAGCTGACTGAGCCACCCAGGTGTCCAGAGAAAGAGTCCATTTTATCAACCAGAACAACTCTGCATCCTTATCAAGAACTTCTGAGTGAAGAGGAGGGAGCAGAAGCCAGAGGGGAGGGAGAGAGGTGGGAGGTATGGAGGTAGGGAGAGTGAATGTACAAAATTCTTCCAGAACATTTGGTTATGAAAGGGAAGGGAGAGGTGGTGATAGCTGGAGAAACGCGATATTCTAGGGAGAGCTTGGAGTCTGTTTTGTGTGTGTTTTAGAGGAAGGATTTAGAATTGGCGGTGGTGAGGAGGTTATCGATAATAATGGTGATAATGTTATTGTCCTTGTTGTTGCTTGAGATAGGGACACAGGAGAATGTTTTGAGTTAAGGGAAGGAGGGAGAAGTCATTGATTCTGAGGAGGAAGGCAGGCAGGGAGAAATCTAATCCAGAGTCTGGGATTCATTTTTGATGGAGTAATGGACACATTTCCCTTTAGTCCTGAGAGTAGGAGGGCAGAGTGCATGCAGAATGTAATTTAAGCATGGGACAGGCCAGAATTTGAAGGCATTCCCTTCTGCGGGCTTCCATTTTCTCTGTGAAATTGGAGATAGGGCACATTTGCTGATGGCATGAAAAGGCCCAGAAGTTTTAGGAGAGGGGAGGTTTGAAATAAAAATTGTGATGAGCGGGAAAGCAAGCTCATGGGGCAAAGAGAATGGCCAGGCCGTGTCAGGGTTCACGTGAGGTTGGAGACAGAGGCTTGGGGAAGGCAGACCTGGAACGCCCCCCCAGTGTTTGGTTTTGCCTAGGGAATGTGACAAAAGGAGAAAGGGCAGAGGGCATTGGCAGGGGAGTGATTGGAAATCCGGGAAATCTGAGCTGGACCAGGAAGAAAGTAAAGGCAGGAGAGGTACGGGAAGATTGAGAAAAAGGAACTGGGCCACCCAGCTCCAGAGATGCCAATATTTTGTTTTCTGATTTCGGAAGCTAAAGTTCACAGCCACGTTTGACAAAAATCTCTGAAATGGGGTAGAGAGGGAGGCAGGTCCTTGACATAAGAAGTTATTTAAAATGGGGGGAATGTTCATTCACGCATATGAAGAGTAGGGCATTATGCTATGAATTGTACATATGTATTAATTCATTTGACCTTCAAAAATAAACCTAAACATCAGGGGTTATTATTCCCATTAAAGAAAAGTTGTACTCAGGAAGGATATTTGCTCATAAGCCACACAGCTTGTCAAGGATTTAGGCTTAGGCGGGGACCCAAACTCTGGTTTTATCCTCACCCCCAAGTCTTTTTATTTTCTTAAGTAAGCTCTGTGTCAAACATGGAGCTTGACCTCAAGCACCCTGAGATCGAGAATAGCATGCTCTACCAACTGAGCCAGCCAGGCGCCCCTCTTCACCCCCAAATCTCATCACTACTTTGAAACTGCTCCAAAAGTCACTAGAAAGCACTGAGCCTCTTTCACAGCTTTTTTAAACTAGGCTTTTTAAAATTAATTTGGGAGCGCCTGGCTGTCTTGGTTGGTAGAACATGCGACTCTTGACCTTGGGGTTGTGAGTTCAAGCCCCACGTTGGGCATGTTGCTTACTGAGTTAAAACAAATAATAAAAGTAATTAATTTATTAAAGTTTGTGAGTTTGAGTCTCCCACTCTCTCTGCCCCTCCCCTGCTTGTGCTCTCCCTCTCTCTCTCTCTCTCTCAAAAAATAAATCAACTTAAAAAAAAAAAAGATGGCTATGCATAAAGAAAGCCTCCAGGTGAGGTTGGTGGGGTGGAATTTATCTCTACCACTCCTAGTTTCTTCAGTATCCGTCTAGAATATTTCCTTGCACACACAGGCATACGTGTATATGTGTAGATTACATGTGGTTTTGCACACTCTTTTCCACATATAGCATCTTGAAATTATTTGATCAACATACCCTTTTCCTTTTCAGGCAGCCCAATATTCCTGAGTTACCAGAAATCATTTAACCCTACAATAGATTTTGGGTTATTTCCCATCTTTTTCTATTACAAATAAATTAGTAATTATCACCCTTGCATATGCTCGTCTTCATCTGGAATTTCATTTTGAGGTGAGAAAGCTAGTTACCTCCACATCATTTATTGACTAAGTTGTTTTTTACCTCAGTGACTTGAAATGTCCCCTTTGTCCTATACCATACTAAATTCTCAAATGAATTTTGCTGTATTTCTGTACTCCCTGTAGTGTTTCATTGATCTATATATTCTTTTTTTTTTAATTTTTTTTTTTAGTGTTTTTATTTATTTTTGAGACAGAGCATGAGCAGGGGAGAGGCAGAGAGAGAGGAAGACACAGAATCTGAAGCAGGCTCCAGGCTCTGAGCTGCCAGCATAGAGCCCGATGCGGGGCTCAAACTCATGGAGTGTGAGATCATGACCTGAGCCGGAGTCGGATGCTTAACCGACTGAGCCACCCAGGCACCCCTATATTCTTGATCAGTATACCATACTGTTTCCCTTACTGAAGTTTTACATAACACTTTGAACTCTGGCAAGGATAGGGGCACCAGGCTGTCTCAGCTGGTACCCCTGAGCATAAGGCTCTTGATCTCAGGGTCCTGAGTTCAAGCCCCATGTTGGCCGTGGAGCTTACTTAATTATAAAAAAACAAAACAAAACAAAACAAAAAAAACCTGTTAAGGATAGAACTCCCTCATTCCTTTTATTTATTTACTTTCCGAATTTTCTCCTAGCTAATGTGAAGAAATTGCATTGCAGACTAGAGAAACTCAAAGAACCAGAGATTTGACTGGGGTAGGAAAAAGAGGGAACATTCAGATGTTAATTTGCTCAACTGGCCCACACAGACACAAGAGGTCCTGAAAGGGAGAGGAGGGAAAAGAGAATGTCAGGAGAGGAAGGGAAGAGGAGAGAGGAGGCCTGCACCCCCTCCATCTCGGATCTGGCTTCTGCTCTCCCCACTCCACCGTGAGGCTCTTGACAAGGACACTAGGTTTTCTGGTTCATAAACACAATGGACTCTTCTCTTAGGGTCCCGGGGTTCGCGCCCAAAATATAGCAGTACCTTGCTGACACCTTCAGGAAGCTGTAAGTCTGAATGGCTGCAAACCTCAGTTCCTTTAGAATTTATCTTTCCATGCCAAGAGAGTCCACTCCCCACACAATGGCATCCGACAATGTCTGCCCTTACTTCCAGGCTTCCTCCTCCCCTCCACCTCTTCCCCCTCTCCCCCGCCCCCAGCTCCCCCCACCAACACTGTCCTGATTCTTTTCCCACTTAAGTTTCGTAAGTGCTTTGAGGGAGGCGGTGTGTGGGGACAGACTGAGGGAGACCCCAGGGGTTAGAAAAGATTCCCCAAGAATCTCCACCATTTGCCATACAGCAAAACTTACTTGAATAAATAGCTCTCTACAGTGTATAGAACCACAGTAGCACCTGGCACAATGTTTGCAAGTACAGGTACTCAGGATCTGTTGAATAATCAACAACCAAACTATTTGTTGCTTGTAAATCACAATTGCTGCAGTCATTAATGACAACTGTGGACTATCCTAAAGAACTCAGCTCCCTGGAACTTGGCAAAGAAAAAACTTGTTATAAATAAGTATAGTTTCATTGACATTTGGTCTAGGGCAAGTAAATTAGCCAATGAGGTGATTTATAAATTCATTCAACTTAATTCTCTGATAGGAAGCTGAGCAACGTGCCCTGGTCATTGGGTCTGATTTATACCAGGGAAATGTACAAAAGAAAATGGAGGTTCTCTATCTTGCTCTTGTCCTCTCCCGGTCTCCTGTTACTATATAACAGGCATCTTTTTCTTTTAATTACCTTCTTCATGGCTTGAGAGCTTTGATGACTTGATTAAGCCTTGCAGTGCAGTTCCAGTCCCTACCCATCTGATTAATTAGCCCAAACCTTATTAACTTCCTAATTCTGATCAATAAGGCACTGATGCTAAACTGTGCAAGGGCAAACTAAGGAGGCAATTTTATTTCAAGACAGAGAACTTACTGGTTTTTAACCATCTTTTTATTATTCTTTTTTAATCTTACTTTTTCATGCAGCCAGATTGGAATACAGGAATATACTAATAGTCTATGAAGACCGCGCACTCTCCAATCACAGCCATCTTCCTTGCTGACACAGTCCTATGTGACCATACTGTTTGGGGACCTTGCATTTAACAACACAGGACCTCCATTATTCAGGACATCAGGGAAGTGTTGCCCATGGCCAGAGAAAGAATGTGATGATGGTGATGGTGATGATGACCGACAAAAGAGGTAACAAGAAACTCCTCTCCCCTAAACCCAAACTCTGAATGGAGTTCCTTACCACTGAGGGAATGTTCCAATATTCTAAGCCAGCATTATCCAATTGAAGTATTTTAAATTTTCCAGTAGCCACATTCAAAAATTTAAAAATTAGCAAGTGAAATTAATTTTGATAGCATATGTTTTATAATCCAAACCATCAAAAATGTTCTTGTAATGTGTAACCAATATAAAATTGTTAATGAGATACTGTGCTTTCCACCCTCCAGCTTTATTGAGATATAATCGACATATAACACTGTAAGTTTAAGGTGTACAGTGTGATGATTTAATACATGTATATATTGTGAAATGCTTACCACAATAATGTTAGGGTTCTTTGTTTTACTTTTGGGGGGGCAGGGGAGGGTCAGAAAGAGAGGGAGACACAGAATGTGAAGCAGATTCCAGGTGTACAGAGCCCAATTCGGGGCTCAAACTCACAAACCATGAGATCATGACCTGAGTTGAAGTCAGACACTTAACCAACTGAGGCAGCCAGCGGTCCCCACAATAATGTTAGTTAATGCCTCCATCCCATCATCTTTATGTGTGTGAGTTGAGAACAAGTAAGATCTATTTTCTTAGCAACTTTCAAGAAAATAATAAAACAGCGTCAAGAACTCATCATGCTGTACATTAGATCGCCAGAATTTATTCAGGTTAAAAGCGCAAGTTTGCATCCTTGACCAACATCTTCCCATTTCCTCACCCCCAGCCCTTGGCAGCCACCATTCTACTCTGTTTCTGAGGTCAGCCTTATTAGATTCCACATATAAGTGAGATCATACAGTATTTGTCTTTCTCTAATTTCACTCATCATAATGCCCTCAAGGTCCTTCCATATTGTCACAAATGGCAAGATTTCCTTCTCTTCATGGCTGAATAATATTCTACTGTGTGTGTGGGGGGGGGTATATATAATCCTCCATATTTTCTTTATCCGTTCATCCAACAATAGACAAGATATTGTGCTTTTTTTTTTTTAAAGATTTTATTTTTAAGTGATCTCTATACCCACGTGGGGCTCAAACTTACAACCCTGAGATCAAGAGTTGCACACCCTACCGCCTGAGCCAGCCCTTTGTGCTTTCTTTTTCCAGATGAAACTTTTGAAATCTGGTGTGTATTTTACACTTACAGCACATGTAAATTCAGACTAGCTACATTTCAAGTGCTCATTAGCCACATGTAGTTAATGACTACAGTACTGGAGAATATAGTTCTAGATCTCGGAATCACCTGAAGGGCTTATAAAAACACACATTATTGGCCCCACAGCCAGAGTGTCTGATTCAGTAGTCTGGGTGGGGCTAGAGAATTTACATTTCCCCAGGTCCAGGAACCCCACTTTGAAAACCACTTTAGAAATACAACTGATTTCAGGGCACCTGGGTGGCTTGGTTGGTTAAACATCGGACTCTTGATTTCGGCTCAGGTCATGACTTCACGGTTTGTGAGTTTGAGTTTTGTCTGGGTTCTCACAGAGCCTTCTTGGGATTCTCAATCTCTCCCTCTCTCTTTCTCTACCCCTCCCCGCTCTCAAAATAAATAAACTTAAAAAAAAAAAATACGACTGATTTAAACCCATCTTCTCCCAGTTACAGAGATCTGTACAAAAATGACATCCCCACAATGATAGTTTCATGCCTTGGTCTCAATTCTACTTCCCTCCATCACTTTCAAAGCCTGGTCTAACTTCAACCCTTCAATTTTCCCCCAAATCACATGAAATCCTAAAGTTTAAGGAATAAGTGTGCCTGGCTAGCTCAGTCCAGAAAGCATGTGATTCTTGATCTTGGGGTCATGAGTTCAAGCCCCACGGTGGGTGTAGAGATTACTTAAATAAATATTTTTTCAAATGTTTAATTATTTTGAGAGAGAGGGAGATTACCAGTGGGGAATGGGGCAGAGAGAGAGAGAGAGAGGGAAAGAAAGAATCCCAAGCAGCCTCCATGCTGTCAGCACAGAGCTGGGTGGGGCTCGATCTCACCAACGTGAGATCATGACCCGAGATGAAATCAAGAGTCTGACACTTAACCGACTGAACCACCCAGGCACCCCTTGAATTATAAAGATATAAGGAACAAGCAAAAATTGTGATTTGCCTTTTCTTTTTCTTTTTTAAGCTTATTTATTTATTTTGAGAAAGGGAGAGAGTTTGAGAAAGAGTGGGGGAGGGGCAGAGAGAGGAGGAGAGAGAGAATCCCAAGCAGGCTCCATACTGTCAGTGCAGAGCCTGACTCGGGACCCGATCTCAGGAACAGAACTCTGAGAACGTCACCTGAGCCAAGATAGAGTGGGACGCTTAACTGACTGAGCCACCCAGGTGCCCCTCTGCCTTTTCTTTTTAATGGAAGTCATAACAATGCCTGTCACCAAGGCACAGCTTGAGGACTGCATGAGCTCATGCAGGCGCCTGGCATCCTGGAATTGGCTGTCAGGAGTCACAGCCTGAGATATCTGCTCCCTGTGGAATAACAGAAGGAAAGCTAGACATTTGAGCTCTCCCCTTATTCCTGCCTCTGGCTAGGAGTCCATCCATAGATGAGCTATCAATCCAGAGAACTGCTAACTCCTTCAAGAAAGACGCATAAATCTCCCATCCACTGGGCTACTGGGAAATGTCTTCTTTTGCCAAAAGGCCAGAATTTGGGGAAATAAGTGAAAAGGACTAAGATTCCATCAGAAGAATCTAGTCATTTCGTCCACAGGTCTACAAATGAAGTGTACTGGGTGCCTGCTGTGTGCCAGGCGGGGCTTGGTGCCCCCTGTGTAGATGCTGGGGCTCCCCAGCGTCCAAGCCCATCCTCTCTTACACATTCCTCTCCACACACCCCCTTGGCAGCCTCAGCTTCCTTCTGATTTTAACTTTCGCCCATATGCTGACAGCTCCCAAATCCACACAGCCAGCCTCAAGCCAGACCTGATCCCCCAAAAGGCCCGAGAGCATTGGCAACTTGTCCTAACCCCCTGCATCCTTTCTAAACCATCACTTCGTTTAAGCCTCATGTTAAATCTAAAATACTAAAGCGTAGAGAAAATGGATAACTTGCCTCAAATCACTTCCCTAAAAATAAATAAATATCACTTTCCTAATGAGAGTGGCTAAGTCACCGTTCTAACCCATGTCTGTCTCTTCCCAAAGCCCACGCCCATCACTCTTCTGTCTTCTCAGGTCTTCCCATCACAGCCGCTACAGGCCCTTCTGTTCCCACTGCCACCCTGCCCTTTGCATTGCCAGCAACAGCAGGCTTCTCAGTTTGCCCCGCACACATCCTGCTAATTCATGCCTTCTCCATGCCATATACAATAAACAATGTAAGGAGTGACCCAACCTTTGTGTGGAGGGGAAGTGGGAGTGGCAGGGAAGGCTTCCTGGAGGAAGAGGCATGTAAGCTGAAAACTAAAACTAAGTTGACTTGGCAAAGAGAGTGGAGGCGATGGAAGGGAGGAGACCGTTCAGCCCCAGGGAAGAGGGAATACATGGGAAATGAGCAGTGTACCTGGATCACAGAGTCACAGGAAAGGAGACAGGGCTCCACGTGAGGCTACAAAGGCCAGCAGGAGCCAGATCAGGCTGGGCTCTGTGCACGTATTAAAGCAACTGGACTTTTCCTAAGAACAACGGGAATGCCACTGAAGGGCTCTAAGCAGTGGAGTGTCAAAATCTGGTTTGTGCTTTTCAAAGGTCAGGCTGCTGTGTGAGAAGGGAGTGGGGGGAGGGTTATCGATCCAGAAGCTATCCCAACAACAGGAGAACGCAGAGGGGTTCAGACTATGTGTTGGCAGTACGGTGGAGACAAGTGGGCCAGTTTAAAGGATACAGAAGATAGAACTGGGGGGAGCAGACATTGTGTCCAAGGGAGTGGAAGGTAGGGATCAAGAATGAGCCCTTTATTTCCAACTTGGCATCCGGGTAGGCGGGTGCTGTGACTTGAGATGGGGTGATGGACACTGTGGGCCCTTCTAGCCTTGATGTGCCTGCGGGACATGCAGATGAAAAAGAGCTAATAGGCAGTCTAGACTGGAAAGGTAGGTTTGGGAACCAAATGCATAAATGTGGTATTCGAAGTCGAGGGGGTGAGTGAGATCTCTAGAGACTGTGCAGACAGGCAGAGAAGAGAAAAGCTTGGGGGCCATACAACATTTAAAACAGGGGCCATGAGGGGCGCCTGGGTGGCTCAGTCGGTTGAGCGTCCGGCTTTGGCTCAGGTCACCATCTCGCGGTCCGTGAGTTCAAGCCCCGAGTCGGGCTCTGTGCTGACTGCTCAGAGCCTGGAGCCTGTTTCACATGCTGTGTCTCCCTCTCTCTCTGACCCTCCCCCGTTCATGCTCTGTCTCTCTCTGTCTCAAAAATAAATAAACGGTAAAAAAAAAAAAAAAAATTTAAAACAGGGGCCATGAGGATGGGAGGACCGTGGAGAATCCACCGAGTTGAGAAGGGGAGAGATTTTTTTAAAGGGGCGGGAGTGAGAAGGTAACCAACCCACAGATAAGGACTGAAAACAGTCATTTACATTATGGCCAAGGCAATTTACACTTTTGAATAATGTGTCTGTATGCACTCGATTCAGGTGATTTATCCAAACCACGAAACTCTCAGGCCAAAAGATGAATTCAAGCCCATCCTTTGCCAAAACGGAAAAGCTGTAGCTTTGAAATGAAATGTTTTCCTGCCAGTGTTTTGAGAGTCTGGGGGCAATTTTATCTTGCTCATCGTTTGTCTCCAGCATCACCTGCTTGGCCTAGAATTGGTGTTCATTAAAAATGCCAAGTAGGGGGTGCGTGGCTGGCTAGTTGGAGGAGCAGGTGACTCTTCATGTCAGGTCATGAGTTTGAGCCCTAGTTGGGTAGACAGATAGATAGATAGATAGATAGATAAATAAATGAATACCTTAAAAAAATGTTAGGAGGAAGACGAAAAATTTATGGAGCAGAATGGTGGTGATGCTTGCACAAAATCTGAATGTACTTAGTGCCACTGAGTAGGTATACTTAAAAATGGCTACAGTGAGAAGGGGCACACGCACCCCAATGTTTATAGCAGTGCTATCGACAATAGCCAAAGTATGGAAAGAGCCCAAATGTCCATCGACGGATGGATGGATAAAGAAGATGTGGTATATATATACGATGGAGTATTACTTGGCAATCAAAAAGAATGAAATCTTGCCATTTGGAACTATGTGGATGGAACTGGAGGGTATTATGCTAAGCGAAATTAGTCAGAGAAAAACAAATATCATATGACTTCACTCACGTGGAACTTAAAATACAAAGCAGATGAACATAACGGAAGGGAAGCAAAAATAATACAAAAACAGGGAGGGGGACAAAACATAAGAGACTCTTAAATATAGAGAACTGAGGGTTGCCGGATGGGTTGTGGATGGGGGGATGGCTAAATGGGCAAGAGGCATTGGGGAGGACATTTGTTGGGATGAGCGCTGAGTGTTCTATGGAGGGGATGAGTCATTGGATTCTATTCCTGAAATCATTATTGCACTATATGCTAACTAACTTGGATGTAAATTAAATAATTAAATAATTAATTTTTAAAAATGGTTACAATCACCCAAAAGATTTAAAAACAAGGTCTCAAGAAGATATGTGTATACCCATGTTCATGGCATAATTATTTACAACAGCCAGAAGGTGGAAAAACCCAAGTGTCTGTGAAGCAGAATATGGTATATACATACGATGGAATATCATCCAGCCTTAACAAGGAATGAAATTTTGACACGTGCTAGAAGAAGGATGGCCCTTGAGGATGTTATACAAAGTGAAATAAGCCAGTTACAAAACAATAAATACTGTATGATTCCATTTACATGAGGTACCTAGAGTAGTCAACTCATAGAGAAAGAAAGTGGAATGGTGGTTGCCGGGGCTAGGGGGGCGATTGAATAGGAAGTTATTGCTTGATGAATACAAAGTTACAGTTTTGCAAGAGAAAAAAGTTCTAGAGATGAATCCTGGTATTAGATGCACCACAGTGTAAATGTACTTCAAGCCACTGAACTGCACACTTAAAATGAGTTAAGATGCTAAATTTTATGTTATGTGTATTTTGCCACAATTAAAGTAATAATAAAAATGATTCAAATAATACATTTTATGTTATGTGTGTTTTATCACAATAAAAAAAATTTCATGCTGCTGCAGTGAATACAAACTATGTAGATTCTGAACTTAGAGTCCAAAATGAAAACATTCTTTGATCGAGAAAAATAAATCCTAAACATACGCACAGATGCTTTGTTCAATAATGAAAGGAGTATAACTTTTTTTTTTTAATTTTTTTTTAACGTTTATTTATTTTTGAGACAGAGAGAGACAGAGCATGAACGGGGGAGGGGCAGAGAGAGAGGGAGACACAGAATCGGAAGCAGGCTCCAGGCTCTGAGCCATCAGCCCAGAGCCTGACGCAGGGCTCGAACTCACAGACCGCGAGATCGTGACCTGAGCTGAAGTCGGACGCTTAACCGACTGAGCCACCCAGGCGCCCCAGGAGTATAACTTTTAAAATAAAGTGTGAAAATATGGGGCACCTGAGTGGCTCAGTCAGTCGCGTGTCTGACTCCTAGTTTCGGCTCAGGTCAGGATCTCAGGTTCTCATGGGGTCCGGGCCCCCAATTGGGCTTTGCTCTGACAGTGCACAGCCTGACTGGGATTCTCTGTCTCCCCCTCTCTCTGCCCCTCCCTCGCTCATACACTCTCTCTCTCAAAAATAAATAAACTTAAATACAATACAATAAATAAAATTAAAAAGTGTGAAAATAAAGTGTGGTCTACAAGTTTTTTAAAAAATGAGAGTGAAGAAAGATAGTAAGCAGGAGGGAAGAAAGAAACTGTACCACTTCCATCAAGTGTTAATTTGAGGATTTCAGATCAAGATGCGTGGCGCTTCCCCGCACTCTTTGCAAAAAAGGAAGTTCTTGCAGGCACGTGATCCAGGAAGGGGAGCAGAGCCCCCAGGATGGGGGAGGTTGGCTTCATCTCCTGCCACATCTTGTGCTAAGGACTGCTTTTTACGTGGGTAGTGCAAACTGAACACTCTGCCACATTTTTGCCCGTGCCACCATGATAAAATTGTGCCGGCTCTGGTTCCTTAGGAAACTCAGTGATGTATAGATGATGCTAATATTTTCTAACCAGATCCGGACAAGTATCGAACTTCTAGACTACCATTTATGTCTTTTCTCTCAGGACTTTGGGAACTTTTCCAACCTTTCTTATGATTTGGAACCATTTTATGTATTTATTTATTTTTAATATTTATTTATTTTTGAGAGAGAGTCAGTGCCAGGAGGAGAGGAGCAGACAGAGGGAGACATAGAATCCAAAGCAGACTCCAGGCTCCCAGCCATCAGCACAGAGCCCGACACAGGGCTCAAACCCACAGGCTGCAAGCTCACGACCTGAGCTGAAGTCGGATGCTTAACCAACTGAGCCACCCAGGTGCTCCTGAAAACCATATAAATGACAGGAATCATCTGTGCCTTAAAGGTTGCACAGACACACAACACCTGTAAAACCTCATGACTTTTTAAGAAATAGATCTTTGGCAACATGTTCAGTTTCTTCTGAAGTTATTGACCTATTCAAGTTTTCATCCACTTCTTAAAACAGCTTTGGTAATTTATATATTCATAGAATATACTCAAAGAATATTTTTATATTCAATGGTACATATTTTCAGATTTATTCATTTTTTCATCTTTTCAGAGTTTGTGAAAAAAATCCTTTTCAGGATTTCTTTCTTTTTTTTAAATTTCTTTTAATGTTTTTACTTATCTTTTTTAAATTTTTTTTAACGTTTATTTATTTTTGAGACAGAGAGAGACAGAGCATGAACGGGGGAGGGTCCGAGAGAGAGGGAGACACAGAATCCGAAGCAGGCTCCAGGCTCTGAGCCATCAGCCCAGAGCCCGATGTGGGGCTCAAACTCACAGACCACAAGATGGTGACCTGAGTTGAAGTTGGACGCTTAACCGACTGAGCCACCCAGGCGCCCCTGTTTTTACTTATTTTTGAAACAGAGACAGAGCATGAGCAGGAGAGGGGCAGAGAGAGAGAGGGAGACACAGAATCTGAAGCAGGCTCCAGGCTCTGTGCTGTCAGCACAGGGCCGGATGCAGGGCTTGAACTCACGGACTGTGAGCTCATGACCTGAGCTGAAGTCAGATGCCCAACCGACTGAGCCACCCAGGTGCCCCAGGATTTATTTCTTACTCCTAATGTTTTTCTAATTGGCATTTCTTTTTATTTTTATCTTGGTCAGTTTTCTCTATTTGCTATGTTTTTCCCCCAAATAACCAGATCTTGATTTTATTTATGTGTCAGCTTTTATTTTCTTCAGTAATTTCTGCTTTCCCCCAATTCATAACACCTTCATAACTTAAAATCTGTCACTCTAGTTACATTAATGTAAATTTTACTAGTATCTTAAGGATGCACCAGGGACTATATTTAAGAAGGCACCAGAAAGATGTATTGGTCAATACTAGAAGTTTTATAGATATTAATATATGCCATTATATTTTAAATAGCCAAGATTAATCTTTGGTTACATCTGCTTTTCCATTTTCTAGGCCACAGGAAAATGATTATACCCATGATTTTCTAGAGTTGTAGACCTCTGGGCTTCAACGGTGCTTTTATCTGTAAGTTAGAGTGAATCACAAGTCATTTTGAAAGAGAATTCTGGTCCCATGAGCTTGCCTTAGCCCCCCTTTGCAGAGCTGGGATGGTGCTCTATAGAAGCCCGGGTGACCGCCAGGCTCCTCAGTTTTCACAGGTATGGATGAATTTTTGTCTTTGCTCAGATGGGGAATAGGAAGTGGGTTCCTCAATCTATCTGGACTTGTTTGCCCATCTGCAGAATAGGTATAACAATAAGCCACTCACAATAATCTTTTGAAGATGAGGAAAATAAAACTCAAACTATTTACTAATTTCCCTAAAGCCACAGTTAATACAAAGTTTGAACACGCCATACCTGGGGTCAAGATCGCTGTTTTGATCTGCAAAGTCTCTACCTATGCAATGTTTCACAATCTGACTCTAATCACACATTTTAAAATGTTCAACACAGGGATACAGCTTATGGTCATTTTGCATTTAAGCTATTATATATAGGATCTTTTTTTTTTTTTTTTTAATTTTTTTTTCAACGTTTTTTTATTTTTTTATTTTTGGGACAGAGAGAGACAGAGCATGAACGGGGGAGGGGCAGAGAGAGAGAGGGAGACACAGAATCGGAAACAGGCTCCAGGCTCCGAGCCATCAGCCCAGAGCCTGACGCGGGGCTCGAACTCACGGACCGACCGCGAGATCGTGACCTGGCTGAAGTCGGACGCTTAACCGACTGCGCCACCCAGGCGCCCCTATAGGATCTTAAATACATAAGGACATATGCTTTGTCAGAATGTCAGGTAGAAGCCAAATGCAACAGAGCTGATAAGATTTTAAAGGTGTATGCACATTTGCCAATTAGGAGTTTATTAATGATTTTAGCAAGAGCAGATTCAGTGCTGTGTGAGGCCGGAAGACCATGAGAAGATTGCAATTGTCATGAATGCTTTGAGGCAACAAGTGCTTTTACATTATATAGCATTACAGTGTGCCCTGCATCGCTCACAGTGCAAGCTCAGCCCTTCTGATGGCCTCCAAGGCCCTCCAAGACTGTATGGTCCGCCACCTCACATTCCTCACCCCCACTCCTCTATCCTATCATTCTCCCTGCCTCTGCTCCCACCAGCCCGCCCCCTTGCTGTCCCTCTGTCACAGACACATTGTGCTCTTAAGACTTAGTGCACCTGCTCCTCAGACTGGAAGGCTCCTCCCCAGATACCCACCCATGACTCCCTTACCTTGAGGCCTGCCCTGACCGCCTTAGGTCAAATTACCACCTGTCTGTAACCCTAGTCTTCCCAACCTTGCTTAACCTCCAAAGCACTTGCTTTCTGACATAACACATTTCCCTTTTTACCATGTCTATTCTCCAGTGAATGTCTCCCCCACTCCCCACCACTAGAATTTAAGCTTCATGGGCGCAAGGGTTTGGGTTTTGACACTCACATATACCACCCACCCGGAACACATGTGACACAGCGAAGGTTTTCAAAAAACATTTGGTGAAAGAATGAATGAACGAATGAATTAACAAATGTGAGACGACGTACTAATTACGTATTTACAGTCATTAGTCACTCACACTTAGAATTCACATCTGGGCTCTGCCACTCACTAGCTGTGCAACCCTTTTTAACCTTCGTTTCCTCATCTGTGGATGAAAACAAAAATATGACCTCATAAGATTATTGTTTTGATTCTATAAGGCAGTTAATGCACAGTGCTTAGCACCATGCCTGGAGCATACATAGGATATGTTCAGGAAATGTTAGATGCTTTTACCGTATGTCATCTATCATCACTATAATCATTGTTTTATTTCATTTCCACAGTGGTCCTAAAAGGCTGATATTATTCCTAATTTCAAGGTATGGAAAGTGAACAAAAAGAGGTTAAATAACTTCTTCACCATCAGACAGCATAAATCTCCCAGCTGGTCTACCGGACACCTCTTTTCATGCCGCCTTGGTTCACCTGGCTCATGCCCGACCCTGGAGTCCTTGGCCACCAAACTCACTGGCTCCTTTCACAATTTCCAGACTCGTCTGAAGCATCAGGCTGCAGGGCTTCCTCAGTGGTTGTCCAAGGGGCCAAGGGGCGCAGAAGTTAACTTCCCATAGGCACAGATTGAGATCCTCTCCATTTCACCTTCTGAGATATTTTCTAAAACACAGTGTTGTTGTATAGCCTTCCTAGAAAAGTGCCTGTGGCTGAGCCTTCATAAGACAGGGATCTAGATACATACCACCTTGCATTTTCTTCCTTTCTCCTTCCTTTTTTAAATTTATTTACTTATTTGAGAGAGAGAGAGAGCACAAGTAGGGGAAAGGCAGAGAGAGGGAGACAGAATCTGAAGCAGAATCTGAAGTTGGACACCTAACCGACTGAGCCACCCAGGCACCCCTAATTGTATATTTTTATTACTCACATATATATTTTATTTTCCTATTCCTACCTATTCAAAAAATTTAAACATTGAAATCTGCAGTGGCATTGCCTGTGTAAGAGTCAGAGCTCTCACCACACTTGGGCAAACTGCTTTTTCTCTCTGTGCTTCAAGTTCCTCATCTGGACAACAGGGATGATAATGAACCCACCATCAAGTATTTAGAACAGGACCTGGCGTATAAAACATTACCTTTTTCATTTTTTTAAAGATTTCATTTTTAAGTAATTTCTGTACCCAATGTGGGGCTCAAACCCACAACCCTGAGAACCTGAGTCGCATGCTCCACAGACTGAGCCAGCCAGGTGCCCCAAAATACTACTTTTTGACGGTAAAATTTTAGTTAGAGTGTGTAAATCTTTAAAACTAAACTATAACCCAGGGTGCCTGGGTGGCTCAGTTGGTTAACGTCCGACTCTTAATGCTGATTGAGCCCCACCTGTTCTCCCCCTCCCCTGTTCGCTCACTCTCTCTCTCAAAATAAATAAACATTCAAAAAATAAAAATAAACATGAACTATTACCTCATTTTCAAAAAGTACTTAAATAGTATCAATCATGCAGTTAGTGACAAAGACACTACTATATTTGAACCAGATATTGTTCTGAGTACTTACAAAATATCTTATTTAATCCACACGAAAAGCCTGTGTGATAGGAATTATTATCCTCATTTTACAAAATTGAGCTCAGAGAAGTCTGCTGCCCCAAATCATACAGTTAATTGTATCGGTCTCTAATGTCTATGTTTTTTTTTAATTTTTTTTTTTTTAACGTTTATTTATTTTTCAGGGGGAGGGGCAGGGGCAGGGGCAGAGAGAGAGGGAGACACAGAATCGGAAGCAGGCTCCAGGCTCTGAGCCATCAGCCCAGAGCCTGACGCGGGGCTTGAACACACGGACCACGAGATCGTGACCTGAGCTGAAGTCAGATGCTTAACCCACTGAGCCACCCAGGCGCCCCTCTAATGTCTATGTTTTTAATTATTTTTTTCACTTTTTTTTTTAACGCTTATTTTTTTTTTAACGTTTATTTATTTTTGAGACAGAGAGAGACAGAGCATGAACGGGGGAGGGGCAGAGAGAGAGGGAGACACAGAATCGGAAGCAGGCTCCAGGCTCTGAGCCACCAGTCCAGAGCCCGACGCAGGGCTCGAACTCGCGGACCGCGAGATCCTGACCTGGGCCGAAGTCGGACATTCAACCGACTGAGCCACCCAGGCGCCCCACGCTTATTTGTTTTTGAGAGAGGCAGGGAGGGGCAGAGAGGGAGGACAGAGGATCTGAAGTGGGCTTTGTGATAACAGTAGAGAGCCCAATGAGGGGCTTGGACTCACAAACCATGAGATCGAGACCTGAGGGGAAGTCAAATGTTTAACTGATTGAGCCAGATGCCCCTATGCTTTTAATTATTATACCATCTTCCCATCAGAAAATAGGAGGTAGGTTCCTCGATACGTAAAAATAGGTATATTTTGGCAGTATTGCAGTATTGCAAGGCTAGTACTCTGCTTACAAAATAATGGACTGAGTGGGGGTAGGGAAGGGTGGGAAGTAGAATAGAAATGTAGGCTTTGCTTCCAATATAATGTATGCTGTGTTTAAATTATTTTTATTTGTTTATTTATGTTGAGAGAAACTGAGAGAGAGAGCAAGCAGGGGAGGGGCAGAGAGAGGGGAGAAAGAATCCCAGGTAGGCTCCATGCTGTTAGCACAGAGCCCAATGTGGGGCTTGAACCCACAGACTGTGAGATCATGACATGAGCAGAAACCAAGAGTCAGACACTTAACTGACTGAACCACCCAGATACCCATTAAAAAATGTCAGGGCAGGTCCCTATCAAAATAACACCAGCATTCTTCACAGAGCTACAACAAATAATCCTAAAATTTGTATGGAACCAGAAAAGACCCCGAATAGCCAAAGCGATCTTGAAAAAGAAAACCAAAGCAGGAGGCATCACAATCCCAGACTTCAAGCTATACTACAAAGCTGTAATCATCAAGACAGTATGGTACTGGCACAAGAGCAGACACTCAGATCAATGGAACAGAACAGAGAACCCAGAAATGGAACCACAAATGTATGGCCAACTAATCTTTGACAAAGCAGGAAAGAATATCCGATGGAATAAAGAGTCTCTTCAGCAAGCGGTGCTGGGTAAACTGGACAGCAACATGCAGAAGAATGAACCTGGACCACTTTCTTACACCATACACAAAAATAAACTCAAAATGGATGAAAGACCTCAATGTAAGACTGGAAGCCATCAAAATCCTAGAGGAGAAAGCAGGCAAAAACCTCTTTGATCTTGGCCACAGCAACTTCTTATTCAACACGTCTCCACAGGCAAGGGAAACAAAAGCAAAAATGAACTAATGGGACCTCATCAAAATAAAAAGCTTCTGCACAGTGAAGGAAACAATCAGCAAAACTAAAAGGCAACCGACAGAATGGGAGAAGATATTTGCAAATGACATATCAGATAAAGGGTTAGTATCCAAAATCTAATAAGAACTTATAAAACTCGACACCCAAAAAACAAATAATCCAGTGAAGAAATGGGCAAAAGACATGAACAGACATTTCTCCAAAGAAGACATCCAGATGGCCAATCAACACATGAAAAAATGCTCACCATCACTCATCATCAGGCAAATACAAATCAAAACCACAATGAGATACCACCTCACACCTGTCAGAATGGCTAACATTAACAACTCAGGCAACAACAGATGTTGGCGAGGATGCGGAGAAAGAGGATCTCTTTTGCATTGTTGGTGGGAATGCAAGCTGGTGCAGCCACTCTGGAAAACAGTATGGAGGTTCCTCAGGAAATTAAAAATAGAACTACCCTACGACCCAGCAATTGCACTACTAGGCATTTATCCAAGGGGTACAGGTGTGCTGTTTCAAAGGGACACATGCACCCCCATGTTTATAGCAACACTGTCAACAACAGCCAAAGGATGGAAAGAGCCCAAATGTCCATGCATGGTTAAATGGATAAAGAAGATGTGGTATATATAGACAATGTAGTCTTACTCGGCAATCAAAAAGAATAAAATCTTGCCATTTGCAACTACGGGGATGGAACTGGAGGGTATTATGCTAAGTGAAATTAGTCAGAGAAAGACAAAAATCATATGACCTCACTCACGTGCGGACTTTAAGAGACAAAACAGATGAACACAAGGGAAGGGAAACAAAAATAATATAAAAACAGGGAGGGGACAAAACATAAGCCACTCATAAATATGGAGAACAAACTGAGGGTTACTGGAGGGGTTGTGGGGGGGCGGGGATGGTCTAAATGGGTAAGGAGCACGAAGGAATCTACTCCTGAAATCACTGTTGTGCTATATGCTAACTAATTTGGATGTAAATTCTAAAAAATAAAAAATTAAATTAAAAAAAAAAATGTCAGGGCAGGGGCGCCTCAGTGGCTCGGTTGGCTGAGTGCCTGATTCTTGATTTTGGCTGAGGTCATGACCCCAGGCCTAAGTCCCATGTTGGGCTCCATGTTCAACATGGAGCCTGCTTAAAATTCTCTCTTTCTCAGTCCTTTCTTTCTCTCTCCCATCTGCCACTCTCCCCTGTCCATACGTGCACTCTCTCTCTCTCTCTCAAAATGTAAATTAAAGTAAGTAAGTGAATGAATGAATGAATGAATGAATCAGTCATTCAGTCAGGGCAGAGGCTCCTGGCTGGCTTAGTTGGAAGTGCATGCCATTCTTGATCTTGGGGTCGTGAGCTCCTGCCCCACGTCAGGTGAAGAGATTACTAAAAAAACGTACCAGGGGCACCTGGGTGGCTCAGTCGCTTAAGGATCTGACTTCAGCTCAGGTCCTGGTCTCATGGTTTGTGGGTTTGAGCCCCACGTCGTCCAGCTCTGTGCTGACAGCCCGGAGCCTGGAGCCTGCTTCGGATTCTGTGTCTCCCTCCCTCTCTCTCTCTCTGCCCCTCCCCTCTCATGCTCTGTCCGTCTGTGTCTCTCTCTCTCTCAAAAATAAATAAACATTAAAAAAAAAAAAAAAAAAACACGGAACTTAAAAAAAATGTCAGGGCAACTGTAAATAGCAGGGGAAAAGCTTACCATTACTAACTTAACAAGAATCTCATCTTGAAAAATGCCCTAAAACTTCAACAACATTACCTCCTAGTAATAAATATAAAACAAAACTGCTGTATTGTTCCTGCTTTGATAATCAAGTAACCCACATGGAAGACAGGAAATTACAATTCTTCTGTTTTGAAACTTCAACTACAAGAGCTCGTGAGAGTATTAATAGCTTTTCCACTTACAGGATGCTTTTCGCGAGGAGGTCTCGTCCTCTCTTCTTCTACTACTCTGCATGAAGTATAACCTGAAATTAAAGATTTCACAATGAGACACCAACGTGGAGCTCTCAGATTATGTTGCTCTCTACTCTATGTGGGCCTTGTCAAATAAACCAAAAACGTGTGTGACCCAATCTGGAAAAATGCGGTTATTCCTCCCTCTCAAGGATATGCAGCCTTCATCTTATCCAGTGACTCGGTCTTTCACCTAGTTTGGTCTGACACAGAAATTAACTTCATTTTCCAGCTCATCACACTCAGCATATGCTCCAACAAATGGATTCCTGTGTCCGGAGACCAGTAAAATCCCTGTCTCCCTTGGGGATTCTGTTATAGCATTTGTTCTAGGACATTAATGGATGTCCTAACCAGTCCACGTTTTCTGAAGCAATGACAACTCAAGGTCATAGCCTCAAAATGAGGCATGTTCAATATAATGACACATGCAGCACACAGACATTCCTGGTGATGTCAATCATGCATATTGCTTCCTTTTTCCAATGTGAAGTGTAGTGGGGGTTCTCATCCTAAGAGGCATTTTAAAAATCACCAAATCAATGTCTAGGAAGGAGCCTTTTGCATGAGTTAGAGCAACTGTTGTGTCAGTCCCCAATGTTTGCTCAGAGATGTGTACACAACTAGAAATGTGTACCAGATGATTGACAAAAAGTGGTCAAGACTACATGTTCTCTCAAAATTCGTGCCCCAAGCCAAAAAAACAAAAACAAAAACAAAAACAAAAACGAAAAAAAACCCTCCAAACTACTTCAAAAGATAGATAGATTAGCGACTCTGTCTGAAAGTCTTAGATAAAATGTTTTCAATAAATTGCTCAGGAAGACGGAAGACTGAATACATTTCTTTTTTTTAATTTTTTTTTTTTAACGTTTATTTATTTTTGAGACAGAGAGAGACAGAGCATTAACGGGGGAGGGTCAGAGAGAGGGAGACACAGAATCTGAAACAGGCTCCAGGCTCTGAGCTGTCAGCACAGAGCCCGACGCGGGGCTCGAACTCACAGACTGCGAGATCATGACCTGAGCCGAAGTCGGACGCTTAACCGACCGAGCCACCCAGGCACCCCAAGAATGAATACATTTCAATACAGAGGTCGTGATTTTAAAAAAGAAAAAAGGCGGGGTGGCTCAGGGGTTCAGCATCCGACTTTGGCTCAGGTCACGATCTCACCATTTGTGTGTTGGAGCCCCATGTCAGGCTCTCAGCTGTGAGCATGGACAGAGCCTGGAGCCTGCTTCGGATTCTGTGTCTCCCTCTCTCTCTGCCCCTCCCCAACTTGTGCTCTGTCTCTCAAAAATAAATAAACGTTAAAAAATGTAAAAAAAAAAAAGAGAGAGAGAGAGAAAAGAAAAATGTCTAGAACAAAAGGACATGTCCCAAAACAAATGGGAAAGAAAAATAAATTTGGAATTTCAGGGAATGTGCCAAAAATGCTGCAGGACAAATCACAGAAAGTTATTCAAAGACATATCATAAAACCAGAATACCAAATCTCTCTTGCAGGTGAGTAGATTAGGTAACTCTTTCACAGTGTGAAAACTAGACTAAGAGAAATAGATCAGTTATCAGATCATCTAATAATACAATGAAAATAAACACCCACTGACTGAATGGGAGGGAGGTAGATGATTTTACTTTATTTATAGCTTGATGTGCATAAGATTTTTTACCGTTTATAGACATGCTTCTAATACACTTAACTATTAGTGACCAGATTTTACTTCATGTCCATAGTGCATAGTATAAAACCATAAAGACCACCAGAGTGTGGATTTTTCATGCGTAATCTTTACTTGAGACAACTCAAACCAGGATGGGATTCAAAACTAAAAATAGTAACAAACACATAAAAGTGAGCTTATCAAAATGAGCCCTGCTCAGTCCAGGTAAACTATTCTAGAGTTATGGGTGTACACGAGAACTTCTTGTCCTCCTGAAAGACATCAGCCACCAGTGCGCTGCCCAGCCTCTGAGACCCCCTCATTGCTCCTTCCCTTGGAGAAAGAAAATTTTTAGTGAATCCAGAACAGAGCCATCTGAACAGAAACAAGAAAAAGACCAACATTATATTAACACAGTTTGGAAAATGATCACAAAAATGGTAGAAATCACCATCAGACTCACTGTTTTCTCTCTCTCATTGAGTGTAATAAAAGACAAGAGCAAAATCATAAAAGACGAAAAAAAAGGAACAGAAGCAATTGAAAAAAATTGTCTACAAGGTAGATATTGATAAAAACAATAATATCAGACCAATTTGAAATCAAGGTTGAAAGTCTCAAAGGGGACTAGAAGAATATTTTATATTCATAAAAGATATGATCCACCAAATATATGTAACGGTCAGGAACTTTTGTGCACCTATTAACATATTTAAAATTTATACTGCAAAGCCTGATAGCAGAACAAAAATCTACTGACAAACCCCAAATAAAACAGGGGATGTTAACCTGTCACTCAAAAATTAACAGATCAAATTTACACAGAAATGTAGATGTAAAGGAATAGATCACACAATTTGATGAACAGGTACAGATTTTCTGCCCAATTAAAAAAGAAATACACAGCCTTTTCAAATACTCATGGAATATTTGCAAATATTAGCTACATATTAATTAGGCCAGTAAAAAAGTTCAATGAATTCCTCAAATTAGAAATTATTATTTTTTAATGTTTATTTATTCATTTTGAAAGAGTGAAAGAGGGAGAGGGACAGCTGGAGAGGGGCAGAGAGGGAAGGGAGAATCCCAAGCAGGCTCTGTGCTGTCAGCCCAGAGACCAAGGTGGGGCTTGATTTCACAAAACCATGAGATCATGACCTGAGCTGAAATCAAGAGTCCAAAGCTTAACCGGCTGAGCCACCCATGTGCCCCAGGATTTGTTTTCTAATTTTGTGGAAGAAAGGTCCGGACAGGTTTCTCGGAGGAATGAAAATTAAGTTGAGACTTGAGAGCTCTGAAACAGGTAGGTGAAACAGTGAGCTAGATGGAGGAAATTATCCACCCGCAGGCCTCCCCACCCCCCCACAGGACTCCGAGGACATGCCCGTTAAGCATGGTTCACACGACAGTGAGTGTGACAGGCAGCCTCCCGTGTACACGGTTTATACTTAGCTTCAAAAAGTTTACACCTACTACCAAAAGTAGTAAAACAGGTGGCTTACATATTAAAAATATATTCAGTATATAAAAATACATATTATATGCATATTCATCTATCAAGGAACCAACCTAAGAAGTGTCAGAGGTAGTCCTTGCATTCAAGAAGTATACGCAGCAGTGAAGAGTATAGAGTGTCAGACTTAGACCAAGTGAATAACGGAAACACTTCACAAAATGTGAAGTGAGCGGCCTGCAACGAGCTCGCACTTAACGCTTCACCCCTTCACTACCTGGCGAGCTCTCAAAACGGCTAAGATGAGGATGAGGAAAACAGGTGCCTGCCTGCCTGCCTGCCTTTAGAGGTCTCGCTTCAGCCTTGCCCAACCGAGAAGCTCTCTCTGAGGCCCCCGGACTCTCCAGCAAAAAGAAAAACATCACCAGCAGAAACCAGTCGTCCCATCTCAGTGCGCAGGTAGACAGCCCCGAGTTAGACCCTTTCGTCAATTGGCCGACCCCTAGCAGCAACCTAGGCGGCTTCCAAAAGTTCGATAAGGGCCAGCCCAGGCTTCAGGCTTAGGGCTTGAGCTGAGCCGACCCAGGGTCGGCCTGGACCGAGTGTGGGAGCTCCGGCTCCCGGAAGCCCTGGGCCACGTGGGGAGGAGGGAGCCAGTCCTTGCCTCGGTTCTCTGGTTCTCTCTGCAGGACGCGCGGTCTGCGGCTGCGCTCCCCCGCCCGGTCTCTAGCCCGAGGCCAGCCTTGGTGGCTTCTGGGCTTCCCACTCACCAGAGTGTGGGGGCTCCGGCAGCCGCGGGTGGAGGGGAGGAGGAGGTCTGAAGGTGTGGGGTTAGGGAGGGAGAGGGAGGAAGGGGGGGACTGCGGGATCCCCAAGGCCAGCAGCTCAAAGGACAGCCATCAGTCGTCACGGCCATTGTCACGACCACCCCCTGCCAAGCGTACGCATGGACATGGGGCGGGGTCCGGCCCTGGATGTCACCTGGGAAGGAGATCCATCCACAAACTGGATCTGGGCTACCTGTGCCTCTTCCCCTCCACCTCCCCTCCTCCCTCTCCGTTCCTCCTCCGGTTGCTGAGCCTCTAGGCCGGGTCAATCCTCCCTACCTGGGAAACCTCTTGTTGTTCCGGTGAAGTCAGAGCCCTGCTTCATTTAGGAAAGCTCTGAATAATAATTAAGGGGGGGAGGCGGAGAAAGGAGACAGCCATAGGGTAAATCAAGGAAGTAATAACAATAGCCACTGTTGAAGCCTCCGCCAAGCCACTGTGCCGTCGTCGCTGTGCTCTGTCGGAGCACCTGGGCCCATCTCAATCTTTCCATTCCTTTTCTGCGTTTGGTCCCATTAGCTTGCGTCTAGAAATCGATTCGAATGAAAAACAATCCGGGACGTAGGCAAATATTTCTTTGCACAGATGTATAGCACAGCTCTTTGTAATACTGAAAACTTAGGCCAACGGTACGCCAGTGATTCTAAATCATGGTACATCCTTTTAGTGGGATTTAACAACAAACAAAATGTTCCCTATATAGTAGGGGGCAGTTTACAAAACAGTTTCTGCTTAATAAAGAAAACATATAGACATAATTTCAATGGACAGAGACTGGAAAATAGTTATCTCTAAGTGGCTGAATGATGAGCGTCAATTTTCCGTAAGGATAAGAGAAAAAAAGTTATAATGTTAAATTATAAGTTAAATAATATAAGTTAAAAGTTATAAGTTAAAATGCTCAATTCTGCCCCTCTCGGAATTGTCTCTCCCTCTCGCCACCTCAGGGCTGTCATTCTGGGAGAAGCGGCAGGGGGCTGCAGGAAGGGCGCTTGTATCCCCTCCGCGTCCCCCCACCTCCCCTCCCCGACCCCGCCACGTGCAGGGATCCGCTCTTGCGAGGGCCCTTGCATCCCCTCTGCGTCCCCCCCACCTCCACTCCCCGACCCCGCCACGTGCGCGAACCGGCGCTTCCGAGGGCGCTTGCATCCCCTCCGCGTCCCCCCCTTCCTCCCCGACCCCGCCTCGTGCGGGGACCCGCGCTTCCGAGGGCGCTTGCATCCCCTCCGCGTCCCTCCCGCCCCCTTCCTCCCCCGCCCCGCCACGTGCAGGGAACCCGCGATTCTCTGGGCCGGGAGAGGTCAGCTCGTGGAGGCTGGCGGGACCTCGGCCTTCTGCTGGGGGTGGGGGCGCGGTCCGGGGTCGTGGCGTCTGCACCCATCTCGCCCTGAGTGTTGATTTCGGGAATCGATCGGAAATTACAAGGCCAATTAAATGCCCTCCTATTTAGAGCTCTGGTTAGGCCTGAGAGGCTTCAAACAGCGCCTCAGTCCCTTGGAGGTCTCCGCAGCGGTGACCTCACCCCGAAATCGGCCCTAGGAGATCACTGTAGGAGGGAGGGGGCTGCGCCGAGCCTTCCCGGGTAGCCCCGCCTCCCCCTCCTCCGGCTGGCGGCGGAAGAAGGTCTTAGCTGCTCAGAGCACGCGCCAGATCTATGCTCACTTGAGACCAAACCGCAGGGAGTGGGGGTGGAATCCCGGGCGGTCGCTGGGCCCGCGGGGACGCAGCCAGGAAAGGATGTCCTGGCCATCTGCTGGCCCCGAGGCATCTGCTGGCGGGTCCCCAGGAACGGTGATCGTATTCCTCAGAATCTGTTGCCCAGACCGTCCCCCAGCATACTCGACGCCTACTTCAGTTGCCTGGTTAGAGGCTGCTAGCTGTTTCTACAGTTTTCCAATCCAAATGATTATTAGTTTTGCACCCCAATGGAGCCTTTCCAAATGGGGCCAAAAAACAGGAAGGTCTGACAATGGCAAATGTTAACCGAAACCGTGTTTACCTTGCATATTTGCTTGTTCGCAGAAGCCTTAGTGGTAATAATGGTGTCCAGACTCCTCATTTGACAGATGGGTTAGCTGAAGCCAATGGAGTAACAGGCCAGTCCCTGGGTAGCATGATACCTCATTGCATAGAGGCAGTCTGGAAAGAATTCAGGTAAGACCTGGGAAAGCTTGTTAGGAGGGTTTCCTATCTAATTTTCCTCTGCCTGGATACTAATGCCTGGAAAGTTGTAGTTTTTATCTGTTTTAAATGAAAAACTGTACCAATCTCTGTATAGATATATACCTGTTAATGAGAGTTTGGATTCTCTTTGGCTTAGTATTATGTGAGCTTTCCCCAATGGCATGCTGGTGTTAAGAAAGAATGTCAAAATATTCTTTGAAAAACTTCAGTAGCCACCCAATACTGCACTGTATCGCTGGGCTACAAGCCCTGTTGCTGAACGTTTCTGTTGTTAATCAGTTTTCATTATTAAAAACAGTGCAGGTAAGAACATGCTTGTTTACAAATCTCTACACTTCTGACTCTGTAGAATGGATTCCTTGAATTGGAGTTACCAGGTTACAGACTACAGACTTTTTAAAGATTTGGGTGCACAGTGCCTAATTGCTTTCTTCTTTCTTTCCTTCTTTGAGACAGAGAAGGCAAGCAGGGGAGAGGGGCAGAGGGAGAATCTTAAGCAGGCTCCATGCTGAGCATGGAGCTTGATCCCACAACCCTGGGATCATGACCTCAGCTGAAATCAAGAGTCAGATGCTCAACCAGCTGGAGCCATCCAGGCGCCCCAGCCTAATTGCTTTCTAAAAAGCTTGTGCCAGTTTTATACTGTTCCTAGCAGAATAAGTGTGCCCACTTGCTTTGATTACTGGTAACCTTGAGAATTTGTTGAGTGCATGAAAGTAACAGGGTCTAGAAGCAGCTAGGTGGTGGCCATATGGGATCTTCCAGAGGCATCACAGGGTAGTGTACCTTCTGTACTGCACCTTGAACCCACTGTGCTTGGCATATCTAGCACCCAGCACCTTGCATGTTGTTGGCTGAGTAGATGCATTCCCAGCTTGCCTCCCACCTCTCACCCCTGATCTCACAGGTCATACCTGGTGGATCTCTGGGCTGTCATCTGTGTCTGCTAGGACAAGGCATAATAAACTCATCACTGTGCTGTCTTTTCCTTCCTTGTCTTCATACATGCTATGCTTTCCTATTTGTTCTTTTGCTTTGCATCCTCTCTGGGCTGTCAGATATTGTGGGTCACTGCTGTCCCTCTTACATGGGGACATTTGGCTTCCACAGTGATGACAATAAAGGTAAGGCCAGATCTTGTCTGTCTTTCATACACTTGTCCATTCGTTTATTCATTCCACAAATACTTATTGAGCCAGTTATTGTATATAGGGCACTATGCTTGCTGGAAACATAGAAGGAAATAATACCAACATCAATATCTAACATTTATTGAACATGTACTAAATGCCATGCACTGTGTTAGGTACATGATTTTACTTAATCCTTATCATAGCCCAATTAGGTAAGTACTATTATTTTCCCCATTTTACAGATAAGGGAACTGATGCCTACAGAAGTTAAAGGTCACACAACTGGTTAAATGGTGGAGCCTAGATCCAAATCCAAGCTAGTCAGCACTTAAAGCTGGATTCCAGAAGAATGGGGAATGTCTCAGGCAGAAAGGATATAATTAGTAAAGGCCCTGGGGCAGAGAATAGTTTGGTTCATTAAAAAACGGTCGTGCGGGGGGGGGGGGGGGGGGGGGGGCGGGCGGGGGGGGGGGGGGGGG